>NC_055684.1:29115103-29240103 GCF_017639745.1 Melanotaenia boesemani | reverse complement strand
ACCCAGAATTCTTTGTTATAGCTAATAAATTTCAGTAATACAGAAGCCACATTCAGCCCATAATCAATCTTGCAGTCAATTTTCTCATCATTAATGAATGAGACCCTTAAATACCTGAACTCCTTCACCTGAGACGGACTCTCAGCTATAAAACATGGTTGAACTCACAACTTGTGCCAGACGTTTCAGCAGCATTTGTTAAATGGTTATTTCAAATAAAAGATGGTAGATATCTCAACCAAAAACTTACAATGCATTGAAACATATCAGCAAAAAAATTAAATCTAAATGAGTATTTATCAAATAATATGATTGATAGTACAAAGTTTACAGCTGCATAGTACATTAAGACTATATGAATGTGACTTAACTCCCTTTTTTAAAAGCCATCATTTTAGCAAGTGATATCTCATTATCTTTTCCTTTCATCACATAAGAAACTACACAAATGCAGGTTAAAAGTAAAATGATTCTAAAGCGAGATTAGAGAACATACATGCTTATGACAGACATATGTGACCCGCAAGCTATTCTAGAGTGCTTTGATAGTCTTTTACATACTATGTTTCTAGAAACTTGTCCTAACTTGCAGGTTTTTTTCTTTGACTTTCTGTTACGAGCATGACAGAAAGGTCCTTGCAGAGATAAAATGACAACGTTCTCTCCCACGGATGGTGTTTTTTTAATCCAGTAAAATCTGGGAAGAAGTTTTCAATCCCAAGCTGGCCACAGGTCACAAAGTCCATGTGTCCACCTGTGTTCCCCAAGTTACATTCCTTAAAAGCATATGAAGACTGCGTGTTTTCCTTTTCAACCTCTCCTTGAGCCTCCCTGTTATTAGTTTAGATGTTCAGCACAGGTTTTTCCCAAGGGAATAATCAACAGCACAAGGAAGAAACCATACACCAATCTTACTCCCTTTCTCACAGAGGATTACAAAAAGCTGGGAATATTATTAATGGCACTGTTAGACAAATCTAATCACTAACTCAGCAGAACATTTCACATGTGAGTAAAAGAAAAAAAAACAGTCACATAAAAATTTCTTCCCAGCATTTAGACTAATGCAATTCTCCTCAATTGTTCCATCAGGACTGTTCTCAAAATAATAAGGTCTCCCTAGAGACCATTGCATGCAAATCTACACAAAACATACTGTATACCCACACTGACACTGAAGATGTACACACCATCACACATTCAAAGACAAAGACACACCATAGTTGTTGTCAACCCTGCCAGTTCAACTCTCATATCTGAATATAGCAAAGAGGTACAATATGTCATTTGACACTGCCAGCATTAAGCACACTGTACTTAGCAGTGCTTGGACATCAAGAGGTCAATATTCCATTCCTGACAGTAAAGGTGTGTCAAGGATTAGGGTCAGCGAGCATAAAAAGACAATTACTTCACTTTAGAATGCTTCTGATAACACATGTCCTGTTTCTATTAACTACATTATGGACTTACATGTACATGCACACATCTCTGCTTTGCTGTTTTTACTTTGGTGTACGTAATCTGTTGAGACCTTCCATTCATTCTCTGAGTCCTTCTCATTTTACTTTCAATTATGATTTATTTTTTTGTTAATGTACTAACTAATAAATCTATGAAAGTTAAAAGAAAAATAAACTGAATATTTTGGCTTAAAAAAAAGAAAAAAGAAAGAACTTTGGGGGTGTGACACGTATGACATATGAGTAAAGACACAAAAAAAGGAAACGCTTGCTTGTTGGTGTAACCTGACATCAGATGATTAATAATACTTTAAATGCTCTGATTAAAACCAGCCATCTGTCTGAACAAATGGGTACACATGTAGCAACAATGTATATGTGTGACTTACCCTTAAGGTTTACTAATAAACATTAAAGAAAAACTGCTTGCAACTTCTCATATGGCATGGCAAGTGTGAACCTCTACATGTGAGCATGTGTTCCTGATGAAAGCATAACTTGCTGAGGTCAGAAGACAATAAAAAACCAGTTAGAGACCAAACATCTGCTGTCAATGGTTCATCTGTGATCAGATAAGGGGGATTAAATGAAAGAGGATCTTCATTGGGAGCCATACTGTGAGCTGAGACAGACTAAAGCAGTGTACTTAACTGTACCTCAGCAATGAAATACAACCCATCATAACCATGTATATAAGCACTATTGGTCAGCTTGCAAATCACCCCAGTGAGAGATGGGAGACAGAAATGATGTTGAGTCTGCTGGCAGCTCTGTGCACTTGTGTGGGTGTTGTGTGTTATTTGTTTGGGTAGATATTATAGTAGCACTGACTATCTGGTCGCCCTCAGCAACAACAGGCCCACCTGTTGGTGTGACAGTTTTCAAGGCCTTGGTTTCCAGCTCTCCAAAATCCCTTTTCCAGAACTTACATGTTACATAGGAATAAACTGAGCTATTTATAGTAGAAGAAAGCCCTGGAATTTTCCACCCAAATAGAGCAAACTGGTTCCCAGTCATGTCTGAGAGTAGAACAGACAGAGACTACAGACACTGACAACCAGCCACTTGTTTCACGGATGGGCTGAGTACAACACTTTCATGCCAGAGGCTCCCTCTAGTGGTGGGTTGGTAAAGTAAAGAAATGGACATAATAAAAATGAAAATGTACAAAAGCAGTAACCCAGAAACACAAATTGTAAAAAATGTTCAGGACTGACCAGTTATAATTTGACTAAACTGCTAAACGTACATTTTTGGCTGCTTTTGTCCTAAATGCATCTTACTTTGACTTTTACACGCCAACTCTAAAAATTATGGAACTGAGCAAAGAGAGTAAAGTTCTATTTTGCTTCCAAGTTGTGTAACACCTTTTCAGCAGGAGCATATCTACAATATGATGGTTTATGAGAGGACCTGGGAAGGCCAGTTGGTGCTTGTCACATGTTTACTATCTTATGCAGGGTCAGAGGGGCTGAGTGGGATGAGACAGGGAGGCACAGAGGTCACAAACCTAGTCAGGTAAAAGTTTGCAGAGCAACTAGGAGTTGATGTTCTGGTAAAGGAACAAACAAAGCCCTTCAACAGTTAAGAGAACAGCATTCACATGACTTAACAAGTCACAAGATACTGAACACAAACATTTAAGATAGACTTGCACAAATATGCTTTGTTAGGCACTGTATAACAGATTAATAACGAACCAAACATTGAACAGGGGAGACTGGAGGGGCTGAAGTACAGTCACTAGTCAGCTGCAGCATGTAGCAGGATGTACAGTGAGTACAAAACATGGTGGTCAATGTGATTACAACCAACACCATCTCATGACAAATTGTGAATCAGTAATAGGGTTACATCCTTTATGTGTGTCCAAAAACTAAAAGCCAGCACAAATTTCAAAGTATTATGTATTTCAGCTGGAATGCAATCTTGTGATTGCAGCACATTTTGTTTCTGTTTGTAGACGTAGCATGGCTCTACCATGGTAACCTACAAAACTAAACTTTCACTTCACAGTCATTTTTAAATTGGGCCATACCTCCACCTCATGTTAAAGTTTCATACTAATCTACTCATAACATCTTGAGTATTCCTGCTAGTAAAACTGATAAACTGCACCAATCACATGACTTTCTGGTCAGAGGTAATCAAGCATTCATGTGAATGCTGGATAAATATTTTAAAAAAGACCATAATCTACATCAATAGTGGAACTGCTTTATAAATATAACAACCACAGACTCTATGAACTGCTTATACCATCAAACTAATTTAAGTTCAGGGGCCACATACAGTGCAATTTAATATCCAGTGGGCCAGATGAGTAAAATAACAGCATAATAACCTGGAAATAACAAAAACCCTTTTTTTCTTTAATGAACTATCCTTTTAAATATTAAAAACCTTAACAACTAGGAAAATAAAAAATAATTTACCTTAGTTACATATTTACATATTATATTTACTTTATTTAATGTTTTATATGTAAATATAGATTTATGTATATTTATATAAATACATATGTAAAATCTTTGATAAATGTATGTATATTTTTAAATTGTATAAATTATCATTTAATATATTTGACTATTTTAACAGATATAACTTTACTTTTATTCATACATTTCATCTAAATTTATACATTTTATTAACTTCAGATATAAAAATCTTGTATATTTTCATAAGAAACATTATATTTAGATTTTTTTTCCTATTCATTTATTTGGTTTTGGTTTTATTTATTTACATCTTTAAATTTGTTTTACATATTTACACATTTACATGAGCATTGCAACTTACAGATCACAATGAATTTATAAAATCAACAAATATCTAATAATACAGAATTTTATATTATAATAAGAGTAACTTTTCAAGTTCTAGAAGTTATTCTAAATGTACGTACATATACATTTTCACACATGTGTAGTAATACTGACTACCTGAACAAACTCACTTCATAATACAAACTGAAGTTATTTCAGTTAGGTAAGAAAGATAGAAAAGATAGATATATATAACAGAAGCTATCCCTTTACCTTGGAAGTATTTTAGATTTAAACATAAGAAAATGAAACCTCAAGTGGACAAATTTGTAATTTTTGTTACTTTTGTTGTCTTCCATGTCATTTTCATTTTTACCAAATTCATTCCACAGGCCAGGTTCGACCACCTGGAAGGCCAATTTTGGCCCCCAGGCCATATGTTTGACACCTGTGGTTTATACAACATTAAGTACTATAAAGATCACACAAACTGAGTGTGAAATTCAGGTAATGAGGCAGGGTTCACTGCATCTCACAAAGGTCACTGATGGTACTATCCATCTTTGAAACCACAAAAAACATCCTCTGATCCCAAAAAAAGACACAAGACTGTCAAATTAGAGCACACAGTTTAAATGGAGATCAACACAGTCTCCGAATCCAGACAAAACAGATAGCATAGCAGTAAAATTCCCTCCACCTCTTCAGTCAATGTTTTCATAAACTCTAATATATCACGTCACATAACTCTAGCAGCAAGGCTAGGACATTACATATTCTCCTTTATGATGTGATGCAGTGAGGATCCAGTGGGAAAATGTGGCCTACAGGCATAGACATGTTCTTGCAGATGAAAAGGGTGATTAAGTAATCTGTGTTTCCAAGTGCAGGATCTATTCCAGCTGCTATATTTGAGAATGATTCCAAATGCGTAGAATTTGATTCTGTTTGTAGACGTAGCATGACTCTACTAGAGGGATGAGATGGAGCAGAGACCATCTGCTGAGGTTACAACGCAATTATTGACAACTTGAGATCAGGAGTTGTTTACATATTTATTTTCATAGTCTACATATAGCGTAGTTATTTGGGTTTTTTAACAAGTGATTTGCAGGTAAGGAAGCTAAATGGATGATGTGGTCAGATAGACGTACCATAATGCATAGCCTGCATGTGGCTCTCATGACAGACTGTGCGCACAGTGCTCAGCCAAGCAGCTAATTGAGAGACTGAAATGACTGTGTGGATGGAGAGACTTCTAAGTTATTTATTACTGCAGCAAACACAGGCTTCCTCTGCAAATACTGTATAGTGTGTCAAGAGTGAGTTACTGCTTTATATGTACTGCTGCATCCCTCCAAACACTCAACCTTTGCACTGTGGTAAGGCAAATGGAGGAGACAGTTCCGAACCAAAGAATTATTTACATTTAATAACCTTTACAGATAAATTACTGGTCTAGCTTCATTACAGATTGATCTGACTGAAACTTGTGAGATGGATTAAATAGCCATTGGCTAAAGTAACTAATATCGTGATAAGCGAAGTGAACTTGTGAGATAAACCAATCCCATCACTCTGTTCACATCTGGGGAATGAGATAATGACAGGCCATAGCCAGAAGACCCCTGATAAACTGTGGGTGTGACCATAAGAGGCAAGGCAAAGGTCCAACTATCCTCAGCCAAGAAAGTTTTCTTGATAAAACTGTATGTAAATCTCTTTTTTTATTGTGCAAGTAAGCAAAATCAGTGAGTAAAAATATCTCTGTTCCACTATTTTTTGCATTTAGTCAACTCTAGTGCATCTGACTCCAAAGAAAAACACTAAACTTATCTGTCAGCTACCAACCAGAGCAAATGTTAGAAAGCTACAGAATTCATAAATATAGCCTTTTCCTGCATTTTAAAGAAAAAAAAATAGGAATTGGAAACATGTGTATTTGTGTTTGAGTCAGCAATAATTGTTTAAATGTGACAAACTCCAACAATACTGTAATCTGTAAAAGTGGATGGTCAAGCTAAAGGTTTGTCTATTTTAGCTTGTTTGTCTGAGAAAACACTGTTTATTTATTAATGTTTTTTTAGGTGTTAACTAATGAGTCGTCGCTGACCAATTTGTTGATTAACTGACATGCAGATGAACAAATCTAATCAACAGCAGTTTAAGTAATAGATCGATCAGGTAATCAAATGACCATCATTTCTTTTGTTTCATGCCTCGCACGCACACACACACACACACACACACACACACACACACACACACACACACACACACACACACAAAAACAAACGTTTTGCTTCCTTTAGTTTTGTTTTGCACAATTATAAATTAAATCCAAATCAGGTTTTAACTATTTTAGCTCTTAAAATTGACAATAGAAATCAATTTGTCATTTTGTTGACAATACAATTAAGCAAAGATAGCAGCATCTACATCTCTGAAGTCAAAATATTTTTTTTGAATTTCAGTGGATTGCTCAACTAATTCAATCCAGAAGTACAATAAAAATGCTAAATATTCATTATTAGGCAGACCAACCAACCTCACAACAACATCAAGAAATAAAACACAAAATAACTACAATTGTTAAAAGTGCTTCATTTCTTTGTGACTGTCTTCTCTAACTGCACCCAGTGAGCAGCATGCATTATTAAATGCCTGTGCACAAGCACTGGCGTAATTTTCTGACTGCACGTCATGTAACAGCTCAGAGTTCCCCATTCTTCTATGGGACCCTCTTGCATCCACACTCACCAGGGCTGGTGGTGCTCTGCAGGCTCCCTCTCTTGTGAAGCGGGGATTTTGGTTTAGACTGCCCTTGTCCATTGCTGGTGGAGGAGGTGAAGGATGAGGATGACATCTTAATGCCAGTGCTCCTGTCACTACTGGAGCAGAGTGGATGTGAGCTGCGTTGTGGCCAGCAGAGGGAGAAAGAAGCACCAGCTCTAATGCTTGAGCTCTGTCTTATGGTGGGGCAATAGGCCGGCAAGACCCATACTGGTCTGGGAGAAACTCCTCCGCAAAGTTGGCTCCTCCTCCACCCATCCAGCAGCTGGTCAGAAGACGTGCTGCACAGCGACGCACTGAAAGGCAGCCCAAGGCTTCCCTGGCTCCTGCTGGGGGCCATCCTCCTTGGTTGCCCTAGCAACCAGAGACCGAGCTTCCTGTAGCCAATGCGGTGAAATACAAACACAGAAGAGCGCATTGCAAATCTAAATGTGCTGCTAGCATAACACCCAGAAATCCTAGTGACTGAGTATACACCACCAGCTGAGGGCCAAGGTGAGCGAAGGACAAATGTTTTTCCACTCGTCTAAAATTAGCAGTTAGATACACCAGATATCATGAGAATGTGTTCAGCCAAGAGCAAAAAATAAGATAAATTATCCAGATGAACAGCAGGAGATGAAAAAGCCTAAGAACATAGAAAGGGTAGTGTGGATAAGCGAAGAAAGCAGCTCTGTATGTAAGCTGACTACTAAACTCCCAATCTCCTTTGCTGGAAAATTCTGAGGGGAAACAGACAGCCCAAACACACACAGGACAGGCCCACCTAAAAGGAAGTATTATAAATAGTGCCAGCCAATGCACAGCAAGAGACAGTAACACAACCTATGACAAGCACAGTGCATGTACAGCTTTCTTTCATGTTATCACTCCAGTTTAGAACAATAACAAGTTCTGTCATACCTATTTTGAAAGTGCAGTAACTTCTAAAATAAAAAAAAGCCAAAAGAAACAAACTTTTAACAAATAAATCCAGTAACTGTAGTTACAGATATTTCACATATTTTAACATCTTTGTCAACTGTACTGTATGTTGTTGGTACACTCATCAGTAATTTAAAGTATATAGTTGTCAGACTGTTTAAAAGTCTTAGAAATGACCAAAATTAAGTTCCTCACAGCAGAACATATCAGACTATAATTACGTTAGCTGTTATTTGGCTTTCCAACTAGAGAACATTTCTTATCATGTTTTTGATTATAACTGAAAGTGGTTCAATTAAATCATTTTAGATTTTTTATTTTGCTTACTGTATGTAAGAAATGCATTCAAAAGCTACATCTGCATCACTTAAAACAGAAAGCATTGGCTGTTAATGACAATCTAAGGTTGATCTGACATGTAATTTGGATTTTGTTTTTAAATTATATTATTAACCATTGTTCAGACCAAGAAAGGCTGCAAAAAAGGCAAACATCACCATCTAGTGGTATCAAGATTTGATGCAATTGGGGGAAGACGTTATTCCATTCTGAGTACACGTTAGCAAGCAGTTTGAGTTCATCAAATTTAAAACTGTACATATTTTCACCTGTACAGTAAAAAAAAAAAAAAAAAACACTTTAAATCTTGGCTTTGTCATACTTTATATGTTGTGAAATCCCTCTATCCAGTGCATTGATTTATGTAAATACTATGTAAAAAAAATGAAAGCCACATAAATATTCTGTCCATTGACTCCTCTACTCTGACTCTCACAGTCCAACCTTTCAAATTTCATTACTTTAAACTGGCATTGAATTGCAAATAACACTTTTTCTTTGTAAATGTCAGAGTTTACATATAGACAGTTGACTGATCAGATATTTATCAATACAAATGTGCCCAACCCATGTGAGACTAAACTCAAACACTCAAACCCACCTATACAGACAATGCACAATCAATATATTTGCTCAAATTATACTTTAAAGATTTCAAACAGATATGTACAAATATTTAAAAAAAACTCTCTTCTGTTCTTTGGGGATACAGTCGGACCAAGTGGATGAACCAATTCTTTAACAGTAGATGCCAATTTTTTTAAAGAGAAAAAAAAAAAGAGGACAGAAAGTTTCAGAGCGTCTCCAGCCTTTTCTGAAATCTGACCTAGTTTTCAGTTAACACTCACCATCTGGTGGAGCAGCAACAGCAAAAGCTAAAAAGCAGAGGCCTACTTTTGTCTTAAAGAAAAAAAACATGAACTACTCGACAGAAACATGTCACATTTAGCTAAAAAAGCCAAATTACTCACATTCTCAGCAAAAAGAAGAAAATTATATTACCTAATTGCTCCTCTTTGGTTCTCTTTAATTCTGTTGCTTGGCCAGGCTTGCTGTCTGCATACCCTTTTGCTAAAAATGAGACTACTGTGCACAAAAGTGTGCACTGCATGCTTATGTTTTGGGGGGGGTTTTTCCACTCCTTCGGAGCAAACCCTCTAACATTCAGCATTTTGTTTGCAGCGGCAAACAGCAAGTGAAAGAAAAACTTGTTTACTTCTTTTCTCATTAATAGCCTGTTCATTGTAATAAAAATTCCTAAAACACTGGCACCTTACACGAAGTAACCCAGCTATATTTTTGCTTTTTACAAAGCACAGCCTTGACATTTTCAGCTAATTATAGCACAGATGGCAATGAAACAAAGAACTTATTCATGTGCTTTTACACTTTTCCATTAAAAGTACATTTTTGAAGTATACTTTATGTGTTTTTGATACTGAAGGAAGTTTAAAGAGAAACAAAAGCAAAAAGCAACTGCTGTTAAATGTGCTTTGAATGCAATGTTTGAAAATGTTGTAAACAATAAGTACCACTCACCAGTTTGCAGGACATCCCCTGTACTACAATATAAGTGGTGTGTAGACATAAGACGAACATTGATTAAGGTTTTCTGTAACTTTGGACTTATCTAGAATATTCTATATTCATGTATTTCTTCTTTTTAATTTTGCGTGTAATGTGTACTTTGTTAGTATGTGTGTGTGGTTGTGTCACAGCTCGTTACCCTTCTTACTGTTGATACTGTCTGACATAGCTGAGGACTGGTTTAGTTAGCCGGGAACAGTTGCAGACAAGCTGAAGTTAACAGAAAAGTCCTAAAGAACAAATAGAAACACAGAACAAGGTTTATTAAAACATGCAGATAACCATAAGGAGGGTTTATATTTATACAGTGCATAGTGACAAGTCGCGATTTAAGCTGGCAATCGGAATATCGTGTAAAGCTGGACACTATTAAAAATAATTTCACCTGTTTTACGAAGCTAACATCAACACACTGCTTGCTAGCTTAAGTTAAACCAGTTAGCCGTCCACAATTAAATGAACACTTAACTTCATTAACGTATGAAACGTGACGTAAACGTTTAAAACTTTTACGGTTTTAAAAGTGCAAAATTGTCAATAACAGTGACTTTAACTAGCTAGTAATTATATTTCATAAGTATTTTTTTGTTTGTTTGGTTTTTTTTTTTTTTTTACCTTTGCTCAACTACGCTGTTTCTTCCCCTTCTTCTGTATGGACGGAAATTCTGTTTCCTCAAAAAGAACAGTGTAGTTTTTAAAGGAGCCGCCTGTTGTAAGAGTGTGGTCGCTTATTAATGTGCTGAAACACACCCAGAACACAGAGGAGGCTGTCCTGCCAGTTAGATAAGGCTGATAAAGTCTTATCTCCAGCAACTGTTGTTAAAGGACTTTTTCTTTGTGAAAGAGACTGCAACACTCCAGAGATTACTTCCATTTTACACCATATTGTTCAGTGGAAATTAATGTTAATTTCTTTTTGTTCACTTAAACAAGGATCAGAACATTTTTTTTTTTTTTACATTTTTTTCTCTTGTCTTTTTTAAAAATAGACTTTCCATTTTCACGTAGCAATATCTCCATGTAAGGTCATTTTTGTAAGTAAATACTTTATTCAGAATTCTCTCTAAAATATCAGAACTAATAAAACTTTACAGTATGTTGTCATGGTGTTATCATTATCAAGGGAAGCTAATTATAGACACTGTTAATTACATTTACTCTATAGCAACATTTTATATTGGATATGCTTGCCATGACAGGATTTTATTTCTGTTTATTTCTGTTCCATTTATATAGTTCTGAAGGACTGAAGAGGCTTTTTGAATAAGAAGAGAAAAACCAAGAAAAAGAAGTCCAACTGTCTTTATTCTGACTCTGAGAATTACCAGAACCTATGGCTGACAATCTATCCCAATGTTTATCACCCCGGTATTTTAATGGTAGAAATAGAGGACACTATATTATTTCTCTTTAAAAAATAAAATAAGAAAATTAAATAATTCCCGAGGTGAATGTATTTTTTGACCAGAGTTAAGTTGTGAGTTTATGAATTAATAGTGCTGTCAGACTGCTGTAACATGTAGTCAGTTCCTGTATTCAGAGTATGATAAAATGTTATCAGTTATCATAAAACAGCATACCACAATAAAAACAATTCTAAAGTCATTCATGTATTTTTAATTCCTTCTAGATTAATACTACATGTGTTGCACTATTCTTCTTTTTGTTTAAATACATTTAAAACACTTGACATAATCTTAATTTTCAAACCCCATTACTGGTCGGCACAAACTGCAGGTGTGTGCAATATGAATGATGATATTAAAGTAAATAATAATAAAAAAATAACAGTTATTCATAAATTATTGACCAAAGCAACAAAAAGCAAGTAACCAGTAATAAAAAATACCAACCTAACTGAAAAGGATTCTTTAGTAAGTTTGACATATTCACAAAAACAAAAATAAGAAGGTATAATTGCCAATAAGTCCATTATTGTTTGTTGTCATATTTAAAAAATGTGATAAAGTTAGTTGTAAAGCTCCAATAACAATAATCCAACACACACCTTTTCCAGTTGCTATAGTGATTAAACTAACTTTTTTTGTAATCTGATTATGTAATCCAAATTAAATCTGATTTGCCACAAACCATCTCTTGTAATTTATAAGGTAGTGTTAAAGAAATATATTCACAGTGAAATTCCATGTTTACAGTACTAAAGTTGTTTTTAATGAAGTAACAACCACACAATGTATTTGCCAAAGCAAACAGGAAAACTGCCTGATGTCCTATAAAAATAGAAACACACACAATGCTCGCTGACTCAGGATTTTCAGGACTGAAGTCCAACATGTCAGTTAACCTTGTGAGTCACTCAAACCTTTGGACATGATTAAAACTACTGATAAGATTCATAACAATTTAGCAAATGGTGTTAATGATTTGATTTTGATAAGATTGTTATTTATCTTGGATTTTGAATACAGTATGTTGAATGATTAACTTGAAGCTGATCATTTGGAATGTCGGCCTTACCTGGTCTGTTCTTCTACCTATATTACAGCACATTTGTATATTTTAATTATCATACTCTTCACAAAGCTATCTATGAAGCCAACCCAGTATTTCTGCTTCTCTGTCAGGGTATCTGTTTTCTTTTGTTTGTTTGATTTATTTATTTATTGTTATTTTTCATTCTGGTCCAGGTCCGTTTCTTTCATTTGTCTTAATGTGGCTTAACAACAAATGATATTGTATTTGGAGTCAGTTTTACTGTATGAGGTTTGTCCAAAAACATGTATGTTAGATTATCTGGTGTCTAAAACTTTTACCATGAGCGAGTGTGGGAATGAGTGGTTGTTTGTCTCTCTCTGCACTGGCCCTTGTGATGGACTGGAGACCTGTCCAGGATGACCCTGCCTCCTGCTGACAGCAGCTATAAGCACTGAACCAAATTAATTTTCTTTAAATGCAAATCATAAAATTGCTGTTTAATTCAGCAAAATGTAAATAGAATTATTTAGTGCCATACACAACAATACAGTAGTTAATATGTTTACCGTGTATCAGAATACACCATTTATGCTTCACATAAATTACACTTTTACATATTAATGTACAAAAATCCAACACTGAAAGAACCACACAGGAGAGAGGTTTTCAGTTTACAGTAAGATACCCTCACACAAGCTGTCTTATGGGTGTATCTAAAAAAAATACACATGACAGATGCAAATACATAATCTCTGCCTTGGCGGAGTAAAAAAGGAATCATGGTAGAATACATTTTAAGATGAATATATTAGGGTGTCTCGCTGGGTTCCCAATACATCAGGCTCCTCCTACCACCCACTACAGCACTGAGAAATGTCACTAGGTAATAATTGCCATGGGGATGGCAGAGCCTGCCGAAGCTGGAGGCGGTTTGACTGAGGTCCATCATTGAGGTGTGAGGCCTGTCACGCACCAGCATCTTCCCAATAAAACGCAGCGTTAATCAGTGGCATCACAGATTTAATTTGATTGGACTGCACCTCTTATTGTTGTTTTTCTTTCTTTCTTTTTATTTATTTATTTACTTATTCTGATTAAGGCCATACCAGTGGCATTTGCTGCTTTAACCTTTGAAGTTTAAATGTTACCTTAAGGTCAAAGTGTTTGAACTGTATCCTCCCACTGCTCTCTCTTTGCTATGGGATATCTACACAAAGAAAAGAGATTAAGGTAAACACACAAAAGTAAAGTGTAAAACTGCTTAAAAATAAACTCAAAGACCATCACAATCGGGTATATAAAATTAACTGTCTTTGTGGCATAAGTAAAATCATGAGACTGCATCCAAAGTGTTTTACAAACATAGAAACTCTTTATTACAACAGTGTCTCTCACTCATGTTTAATTTTTTTTTTTACTCTAAACGCATTCATATCATTGCAGTACAGTGGAAGTCATTCTTTATTTTGATCACAGCATAAAAAAAATATCTTTGAAAAAATGCTAATCCTAACACAAATGTTCAACATCTTTCACAGTTTGGTATAATTAGACATAATGACTAAAAGCATCTCAAGCTCAGCAAGCTATTGGTTTTTGATTGGCATTGTCACAAAAACACCTTCTGAGAAAAATATCTTAAAAACCCTGTTTCCACAATATGAATAAATATGCTTTGTGCCAGTCAGTCATGTTCTTTTGTCATATTCCCTTACAGTTGTCTGTAAAAAATACAATTTTAGTACAAGCTTAAAAAACTTATTCTGCATCTTTAGCTCTAATGAAACTTCAATAAGCATTTTTTTACTGCTTCACGTAGTCTCCTTACAACATTAACATAGTGTGCAGAAATCATACCTGACAGAACACACATGACTATAAAATAGAATTTCCTGCATTGATGCAATATAAAAGAAAAAAAACACACAATGACCATGGAAGTTAATTAATAATGCATCTATAAGTATTTACTTTCAGATAAAAAAAAATCTCCAAAGCTAAAAGATGTAGAGATTGCGGTTACTGCATACAAAAAATGTATAAATAAATAAATAAAAATCCACCTTGTTATGAACTTAATCACAAATGCAAACATTCACCAATAAAAAAGCAAAATGTGTGCACTGAGTGGCATACACAAACCATACCAACACTTTTACTAAACAAACATACAGTTTAGTACATTAAACAATGTAGTGAATAGAGTCATATCTGCATGTGATGCAGTGCATCGAGACAATACTGGTTTTTCAAATTTATATTCAAACACACTGATAAATACACCACATGGCAGAAAGCTCAATGACCCTAAAGATGAGTTATAAAATCAACCTTCAGTACAAACTGAGTCACCTTAAATCAGGCCTTTGTGCAGAAAATGAAAGAAGGGTGTGTTTGGAAATAAAATCCTATTTGTAAACAACTTGCAGCAGTTCCATGAGAGATTAGGTCATAACATTTACACCCCTCAATCTGATGTAATCTGACAGGTTCAAGCATCAGCTGCCACTGTGAGCTGATGAAAGCTAAACGACTTATCAACACTCGTAATTTAGAGTGTTTTATTGCTTTCATATTTGACTTTATTTAAAAATAACAGACTTGTCAGAGTCTCATATGTGAAAAGAGTGTTATGAGTGGAACTGTTTGATTTTCATTACAAAAAAAAATTAAATCAGTTCATCCACTGCACAATAATGCAGTTATGTGAGAGATCGCTGAAAGTCAACTAATTACTATTATGATCTTTATTTTAAAAGGGGTTTTAACTTGTTTTTTCAGAATGAATGTGCTGAGTCATTCTGCATGGAACAGAGCGGGTGTGCAAAAGATCAAAACAGCCTTTTTTCCTAAATGTTGTAATAGTTTACCTTTTCAAAAGCAACATTTAAAAATACATTCCAACTGCATTAAACTGTATCTCTGTGATTGTGTTAAAAAAATAGCATGAAAACCAGATGAGGCTAAACAAAATCATTCAAAGATGCATTTAAAAGTTATTTAAATAGACTGAGCAACCTGCTGGACAGCTTTCAACATGGAAAAACATTTTCCTGAACACTACATCATTAAAAGTGTTTTCTGAATATAAAGACATTAAAAAATTAATTGTCTGTATATATGTGATTGTTTTTCACCTGCTCAGTCTCAATGAACTCTGAAGTCTCTTCTGCAATTTGTCCAGGGATACGGAAATCAATAGGTATGGGTTGTGCAGGCTCAGTTGGCCGGGGCTGAGCCACAGGGCAGCAGGCCTCCCCCTTAGGACTGGAAGTGCTGCGAGAGTTTTGAGGATCCAGGTTGCAGCCAGTACCCTGGAGAAACTGGAGGAAATTCTCCTCAATGGATCCTTCATGACTTGGTAGTCTGTCCTCCATTTCAACCCCTGCTCTACGAAACAAGCAAGGCAAATGCTTGCCCAGCTCCTCGCGGATCTGTCTGTTGAGACAGCCGTAGAAGAAGGGGTTAGAGGTGAAGCAGAAGTAACCAATCCAGGTGACCGCCTCCTCCAGAGAAGCAAGTGCAGCAGGTGGGCTGGCAACCAGTGCCGAATAAAGGTGGAAAGTAAAGTAAGGCAGCCAACAGCAAAGGAATTGCCCACCTACTGCTGCCAGCACTGCAGCAGCCTTTCCTCCTCCAAAGGGGCGCTGTGGAGTTGCTCTGTCAGTCCCAGTGCCTGTCCCAGAGCTGGTAACCATTGTGGAACGGCTGCTGAGGGACTCTGACCGTTGGCGGCGAGGTGTGTCCATCCAGGTAGGCAATGGTCCATGGTGCATGGCAGCGACCCGAGCCACTTTGAACATGTTGCAGTACACAACTAGAATGACCAGCAGAGGACACAGGAAATACACCAGAGTGAAGAGGACCATGAAGGCTAAGCGGTTTGACCCTCCACCAGTCCAGTGCAGTGAGCAGCGCCTGTGACCCTGAGCAGGAGGAGATGGGACGGCACCTCCACCTCCTCCCCCAACTCCACCATTTTCCAGAAGAGGAGTTTTTCCACCTTGCAGGAACCAAGCGAGCATTGGCAGAGCAGACATGGCCAGAGCTTTGACCCATATGCCCACTAGCACTGAAGTTACCAGGCCAACAGTCATTTTTACTTCATAACGCATGGGATGTATGATGTAGTAATAACGCTCCACATTAATGACAGAGATAGAGAGGATGGCAGCACTGACTAGGCACACACTGAGAAAGAGGTAGCTCCTGCACAGAGCCTCCCCGAAGAAGGCTCGGCTTGAGAGCATGCCAAGTGGCATCAGCACCAGGGCTGCCAGCAGGTCCACCACACACAGGTGGAAGACAAAGGCAAACTTGTGGAGCTGTGGGGCCTTGGCAATGACCGCCATGACAGCCACATTTCCCACCACAGCCAGCAGATCCATGAGCAGCATTGCCAGGAGGGCTAGCGACTGGGACAGAGCCCAGCCCTCGGACAGAGAGGAGGCAGACATGTTGGATGCGGATTGTTGAGGTGTGTGGGAGGAGTTCCACATCGGCTCCATTGAAGGGTGGAATGAAGCAGGCAGGCAGGATCAGTCACAGGCCCATCACCCATCCTTCAAAGCAAGAAAGAGCAGCCAGAAAACAGTGGCTTGAAAGTAGGTCAGAAGTTGCCTTGTGGTCAAGAGGTTGATGCTGTGATGATCAGGAGGTTCAGATTTTATATTTTAAGGTCCATTCAGAAGATCTTTTTGTCTTCCATCAGTCACAACACCCCCTAAAATAAAGAAAGAAGTGCAAAAGAGAATAAACTCAGTGTAATGAACTAATCGTTCCAAGCTATTGATCAGCCCTCTCAGATTTAATTGTTCAAGTCAGGTTTAATAAAATCATTCTCTGCTTCTCGGATCTCTGTCAAGGCAGTTTGAGTGATAAGATAATCCAAAGCTGACTATTTCATCAACTGACTCAGTTAGGTATTGACTTATTAAGGCCTATATTTGGTGCCTTTTTCTGTAACAGAGCAACTGAGTTGTTAAAAATTAACAATCAATATAAATAACAATATCTAAAACTGGGCGTATTTTCCCATGAGATTCCATGGGAAACTGTGTCCAAATATTTGACTGGTACTGCATGTACCAGTATGTATGTACTACAGTATGCTCATACTGATCCTCTGAAAAGCAAATAAAGCATTCAGATGAAATTTTTTAAACAGTATCATGGTATTAAAAAAATTAAAGATAAATGTAGTTTGGTCAAGCAGCAGCAGGCAGTGTATACTATTCAAGCACACATCCTCTCAATGCATGAATGCAAGCTAATTCACCAAAACTAATCCCATCACAGAATACGTAACAGCCCTCTTCCATCACATCTGCTCCTGCTCTTGATCAATAGGTCAGAATTAATGCATACCTTCCTAACAAGAATGCAGTCTCAGATTTTGGAAGTCCTTGCTATATAAGCAAGTCTTTGTATTTAAGTCCTTGTCTATATCCACCAGAATGGGGTGTCTGCCTCTGTGGAAGCCTTGGCTGCTTAGCATGAGTGAATTCAGTATTTTGAATGGAAAACTCGAAAGTATTTAAATCTTACAGAGGATGTATGCACATTAACTGTGCATGGCTTTTACAGACAGGGGACATAGATGGTGATGCTGCTTTAAATTTCGTCTGCCACAGATTTTGTAAAAGCCTGGGATCCTCTTTCTCCTTTCTACAGAGATAAAAAACACAGATGGGGATAAAAAGAAATAAGCTCTCATCATCTATCTATGACTGCCCTCACTCACATATATATATATATATATATATATATATATATATATATATATATATATATATATATATATATATAAATGACAAAAACACTACTTAAAGTACACTCATCAGTGCATATTCAGCAGATTATAGAAACTGGGAATGAGCAAGTGAGAAGATCTGGTGAGCATCACAGGTTATGATGGGAAGTGAAGAGAAGAACAAGAAAGCGATCATTGTGTACCTGAATCAGAGTAATTCCTGATGCAGCTGTCTGCTGCTTTGGTCTCTGAAGATGAAAAACCTGCTTTTGCTCCCACTGCTGAGGTTGACAGTGGAAATCAATCACTGTACCTTGTAAATGCTGTTGAGGCACTTCCCACGGTAAGAGCCTGCCTCTTCTCCCATCCCTTGATCTTCCTTGAGCATCCTTCCACCCGGATGACTACAGCTGTGGCGGCAGAGATTTTTCTGAAACGATGCTGATGTAAATGCAAAGAAGACACCAGCTCACTCTCTGCTTTCCCCCCCTCCACTCACTCACAGTGACCGCAGAGACAGAGCAGGAGGCAGTGTGAAACAGGACCAGAGCTGATGTCTGTACAGGGTCCTAGTGTACTCCATGTTTTGTCAGATGTTGCCCTTAAAATAAGGAACAAAATGTTTTAGAAATGGGGCAACATTTGGTATGCACCTGTAGGTGCATGAATGTATTTTTAGCAATGCTGTCCGGGTGGTCCAGAATACTTCTTAAAGGACTAAATAAATTTGGTAATTTGATAATGATCCTCAGTGGATAAATGCAAATTCTTTTCCATTTTTCTGACAATGCAGTTAGCCATCGACAGTTCAAAATAATTTAAATTTTTTAAAATTAATAAAATGTGAAGGGGTTTTTTGTTTGTTTGTTTGTTTGTTTGTTTAAATGAATAGCTAAGCTCTGCTGCATCATTGTAACTTGATATTAATGCAAACATTTTATCATGCTAACAGGCTGGTTTTTTGGAAATGCTTCCTTTACCTGTAATCAGAATACCGCAATGCCAACTGTCTATCATTGATTGTTCATGGCCCACATACATGTTACTACACTTTAAACAAACTGCAGTTGTTCACAGTACCCAGGTTAGCATTCAGCTTAGGCTCTAATTGGTCTGAAACAGTATAGTTTTTCAGTTTTCAGTTTTCATTTATTAAAAAGTTGGCGTGGCAGAAATACGCAGCAAAACAATACATTGTTAAAACCATGGATCCTGAATTGAGACAAATGTACAATAAAGTAATAATCATTATTACTAAATTAAATCTAAAACTTATAATTCCTGACTTAAAATACATGCTACTTGTAAAACGGTTTGAAAAAGAGTAAATATCTTTTGGTTTTACTCCTGGGTACAACAAGAAAATACAAAATCCATGTTCAGGCACTGAATCTGAATACACTGAGCTATTCTAGGTCTGAATCTGACAAGCTGAGTTTGAAAAGTGTACCTCAGCGGGTGACTTTTGATGGGCATAATATCATTTCGCTTTCCTCTGGTACAACACATGGTGGTGTTTCTAGATTTTATCCTTTTAAACTACTTATTTTCTGGTGTGAGTATTACTGCTGCCATAGATTTGAAAAGGTGTCCTGCATTAGAGCTGTTGAGGACCTCATATGGTCTTGCATGTGTAAAGTTTTCCTCTCTCATATATAACCCCTTCTGATTCTAGTTTGTTTTATACTGTCAGATAATATTAGATCAATGTAGTTATTTTATGGATATAAAGTTGCTTCCAGTGTAAGCTTTACTTAGGCAAAGGCCTCAGCTTCTACCATCTCAGTCTCTCAAACTGGAACTTGTGTTGCCACAGTGATCTTTTTCACATACAGTTCATCTCATTGCTCTGTCTGTGGAGGACAATGACATCTGGGTTATTATGGATAAGACTACTCTGTTGAAGGAGTGGAAATAAAGCTGCTGAGTCCTGGGTGATTTGCATTTGCATTTGCAAGGTTCCCCATGATAATACATGTTACATTTACATCTCATGGAAATCACATCTTGCACTTCTTTTGCAAATAAAAAAACCCAAAACAAAACAAAACAAAAAAAAAAAACAGGTTTTAATTTGCAGCACATTCCATGCTTTGATTAATTGCTCAAGGTCACTAAAATCCAGAATTTGATAATATTATTAGTTAAGTTGCTGCAAGAACTGCAGGTCTTTTGATTTAAATAATAACTGGTTTGTTCTTACTACACTATAAACAATAAATGCAATGAGACAAATGCCAGTATAGTAAGTGTTTTTTTTATCTATTATTTATTATTACATTAACATTTTGTTCAATAAAATGTGTAAAACATTATCTCACCCCTCTAAATTAAAGAATTACCAAAATGATCACAAACAATTTTTTACAAATAAATAACTTAGTACAAGTCTGCAGTCTCACCAGTACAATTAATCTATTAATCAATTAATGCTCTATGAACAAGACTGTAACAAAATCTGCCTCTTAGTGCTTTAACATAAAAAATCAAAGTGTGTAAAATAAGAAAACATGGTGCATTTGGATAGAGAGCTTTAACAGACAACACTTACTACTGTTGTCATGGTGAAGATGTATCAAGATGCATTGTAATGCTGAGAAACGATGGGAACATACAGATACTTGTGCAACATATAATATAAAATACTTGTGTAACACAATACATATGAGTGAAACAAAACCACAGACATGCAGTGTGGCTTTACACACTGTGTATAACTGTATGCTTTCATCTGTATTCAGGCATATATACTTGTGTGTATGTGGTATGTGTGTTTGAGCGTGAGAGTGCACAAATCAGGTGTTGACTCACGACAAAAATAGCACAGGCTTGCTCGGCCGGCAGCACCAATCACTGCCACCACAAATACAATGGTTTCCATGGCAACCTTGAAAATAGACTTTACATTCGCACTCAGAAATAGCAAAGGACGCTGCAATAACCCCAGAGAGCCCCCACTGCCAATAATAACTACCCACAGATATGGATGTACAAACAACAGTAGCACTCAGAAATAAAGTCATGCCATTACATTTACCAAAACATAATTACCGCTGCCTACACAAACAATCAGCTCCAATTCAAATGCACTTACAGAATGGGGGGTACCAAGGCAAGGGCAAACATTAACCAGCTTTGTGTTTAATAACATAAAAGCAAAAGCAGAGAGACTGTTGTGTTGAGCTGCTCCAAAGCTGACAGAGACATTTCTTTATGCCAACAAGAATCTGTGGCGTCACATTATCAGATAGCTTGTAAGAGTATGAATGTGTTAGTGACATTACAGGAGAAAAAAACAAATGTTGCCTTGGAAACTCTTGGAGGAAAGTTGTTTTTAATGTTGTTGTTTTTTTTTTTGTTTGTTTGTTTTTTCTATCACAGAAATCAGTCAAACATGGTAAAATTCAGTACATTTTCCAAATCTTAACTTTTGAAAACTACTATAAAAAAAAAACTTTATAGTTTCCACTGGAACTGGAGGATCATTTTGTGTCAACTCATTAATCCACCAAAATTATGTCTGTTTTTGGATTTACCGTAATAAGAAAATTTATGCAAAGTTTACTGAACTCCTAAAGCTCTGTTCAAAAAAACCTTTTCAGTAATATTTATTTTTTTCAAATTTTCTCAAAGCTACATTTCACAACTTTTTCAATGTTTCTTTTTAAGTTTCATCAGTCACTAAGTTTTCAATGGATTTTCCTAAAATTTATAAGAAACATGCATTAAAGAATACTGACTATTTATAATTTGACAGTAATAAAATTATTAACAAGAAATCATTTCTGCCAAAAGAATAATAAAAAAATCTCTACCTACTTCTGACTTTAAGTCCTATAAACTTAAAGGGAAATTTCACTTTTTTTTAAAAGAACATTTACAACCAAGGGTATCCATTAAGACCCATTAGCCCCTTTTGACCCATTTTTAAGTTAATGATCATAGTGATTAGTTAGTTTATGAAGGGGTCTTGAATTTAAAAAAAAAAACTACTGGGTATGCGCAGATGTTGGACCGGTAGTCCAATGTATAGCAGAAGTAACCAGTACAGTATTTCTAACACTACAAAACCCATTGCCAATGTGGAAAAACTAGGGCTTTCACAATTAAAACATTAATGCAAAGAGATTAATCTGTGCTTTTAACACGTCAATCTTTTTAAGGTATGAATGCATCAACAACAAAGTTATCATTCATGCCATATTACAAGTACAAATCTGGCATATCTCAATCAGAGAAGCATATTTTAGCCATGTAGGAGTTTTAGCAGTAAACCAAAAGTCCCCCTCAAAAAACACTTGATCCTCCTAATATATGAAGTTTCTGATAGTTTTTAAGCCTTAAATTTAGAATCTTTATTACCTGTTAGAAATAAGTTATTACGATTGCTAATTTAAAAATCGGAATTTGGCATTATTTTGGCAAGAGAAGTTGATTTTAGGCATATAGGTGCATTGTCACACCTGTGAACATAATCCACTAAAATCCACTTTATCCTCCTCATTTATTAAGATCTTGCTCGTTTTCAAGCCTTACATTTAATGGATGGCTACAGGATGATCCATTTAATTCATCACACAATTAACCACTCAGTCATCGCAACTGGAGTTCTGGTCCACAATCCTTACCAGTGAGCTGTGATGGAATTTAATAGTATTCAAATTTGTATTTAGTGTTGGCCAGTACTCAAATGTAAGTACTTCTACATGTACTCAGTTTGAAAAATGTGGTAGCGTTACATCCCTAACAGCCAGTAAGTCCAGTGGTGGAAACAAAACAAACACTCTTGCGCTTGTGCTGTAGAAGTACCTTTCTGATTTACATACATTCTTTTGAAGTGTTTCTTATTTACATCCATTATTTTTTGCCACATTCAGTAATGCACTTAGAACTTTAGTTTTATAATGTACCTATGTTGCAGCTACTTTGCACTGTGACATTGTTTTCTTACATAAGCAGTAGTTTTTCTTTGGACAAATTTTATTAATAACAATCCTTTTCCTTCACCACAAACTTTATGATATTGCAACTTTAATTTAATTTGTATTCAATGTTAAGGTTATTAAAGTAAATTTGTGGAATCCCAAACAAAAGGAGTTTAAGTGCCAGCAAACATGTGGAATGGCTATTCAGACATATAGAGATTGCTTTATGGGTGCACAGAAATGTAATCTATCAAAGGCAAACTATAAGGTTATTGTTCTTTTATATCATGTTGTTCTAAATCTTGAACAATGCTGCAATAAAGAGGCTGAGTCTGGGTGTTTCTATGAAACGTTATCCAGATAACTTAGCAAACCTCCTTCTTGGACCAGGCACATGATTATGCCAGATGGTGGCAGTGTGTCCACTGTATTGTGCATTGTGGTACAGTTGCTGCCCACTTCTGTTGGTGTAACAGAGTAATTATCAGTAATAATCTCTTGAAACAGCTTTGATTTCTCATAATCTTACAACACAAAAATTCATACAAATTAATAAGTTAGGAGTAAAAAAAAAATCTAGGCAAATGAGTGCTTTTGTTTTAACAAACTACTTGTTTTGATTGATAACATTGTTTTTGACTATTATGAGGCAGATCATATGTATTATAATGACCAAATATAAATTCATACTTTGCATGTTAATCAGATTATGTTGTTTTATTTTTGTTTTTTTGTATTTGTTTGTTTCAGATTGGGCGGATTTAGGAAATAACTACCATACTTGATTCAACTGTCTGTGGCATTAAACAACTGACAAAAATAGCTATTTTATAAAGCACTTTGTGTGTGTTTTTAACTAGTCACAAACCAAATTTTTAATCTGTTTATATAGAAATAATACTCAGATTAATGCATCATAGCAGTTGGATACAAAACCAACAACAACACCATTGTGTAATAGTACTATCAATAGTAATTATTCACTTCCTTTTGCTGCATTCTGGTACTTAATTACATGTTACACTGCAGGACTTTTATATGTAAATAAGAACTCTACAGGGTCACAGTAATAAGTAACAGGTTTCAATGCTTGCTCTAATCATATCAGCAAATACTTTTATGAGAAAGATCAGATTTTCCAGCCATGCCAGTGTATGATAAACTGCCATTTTTTAAGCTTAATGCTAACAGCAGCATTAAAATCCTAAACTGCTACCATGCTTGCTATTTAGCAGTATGCATTTGAACTTTTAGATGAGTTATTAGTGTTGCTGTTTATAAATAATTTGATGAATAACTTTCTGACTTGATAGTTCTGAATTAAAAGATTGGAACTTCAAGACATCTCAAGGAAAGTATCTGAAATGAATTTTAAAGAAATCAGACAAACAGTTTTCGGTTCAGCTTCAGTATTCTGTTGTATTCTTTTCCTGTTCCCGTTTTGCACCTGGTCTTCTGTTGCTGATTGCCTCACCTAATCCTTCTTTAATAATTAACTCTCTCCGTATATACATCCCCTTCGTTTGTTATTCCTTGTTTACCCTACCCTAGCTTTCTTCTAACTGTTTGTGTTTTGGAGGTATTTTGGTTATTTTGGAATAAAATTTTTGTTGCCACATCAGCCTAACTCCTTCCTGCCATCCTGCATTTGGGTCTTTCCTCCTCACTGCCACATGACAGTAACACCCATACCAAATATTATGTTTTATCACATTACTCAGAATTAGTTTGTGAGTCATATGACAAGTAAGATTACCTGAGACAAATTTTATATACAAATCACAGAGAAATAAAGCAGGATTTTGTGCTCTCTTACCTTGATATAAAATGTTTTATGGGAGCAATAATTAGTGCTGACATTAAACTGTTCTATATAGTATCATATCAACATGATCAGAGTGTTTATTTGAAGTTTTACTAACCATCTATATACACCTACTAAAACTCTAGCAAATGGCTCTTCTCCAAAAAAGAAGCTAAACTCATTTGGCTGATGGAGCCCTGCAAACTTTAACCTACTGCTACTCCCCCAGAGCTGCAACTCATTTATAATTCACATAGGAACTGAAAATTGCCACCAGGCTGGTGCCTAAATCAACCCTGCTATCTGATACTTACAAACTCAGTGTGCATCATTTTCAGTCAGCTTTGTGAAGATGAAGAGATCGGTTGCTCTATAATCATAACTGTCAAGAGACAATAAACAGTGTGAACAATGCTGAGCAAAAAGCAGCTGCAGAATCAACTATCGTGGTTTTACTCAAGTCAGACAACCTATAAAATATGCTTTGTGATTTTAAGCACATCTCCGCTCTGAGTTTTTGTCTTTTTTGTGAAGAGTTAAGAGCTAAGTTACATTAACATAATTATTTAAGAAGCTTGCGTAACTTTTTGAAATGCTAAAATTCACTCAAACTTTGCATAACATAGAGTTTCTTGCAGATTAATGCACATTAATTATTGCACATTTACCATTTAGTTACATGGGAAGTATTTGCTGCAACAGAAAAGTGTTTAAAATAAACTATTGTATCCATTTCCACTGCAACAAAAGAGCGTGACCCTCAAATTTGTTGTTTTTAGACAATAATGGAAGCCAGGGTTAAACTGTATACTAAAAAATCAGGAGTAATTATAGTCAGTGTTAATAATGTCACATGAACAGTGAAGCTTCCAGATGCATTGCTCCTGCACAGCTCCGTTACCACAATATGCTTTTTCCGTGATGTTGCCTACACTGATAAAGGTATATCCATGCATGTAAGTGATATTTTAGCAAATAAAGTTAAAATAATAACAAATAATCACAACACTAAATATAAAAAACAACTAAATACATCACATGTTGAAACTCAGAGATTCCTTTTGATGATTTTTTTTATATTTAACTTTTTTAATGGTAATATTGAGTAAAAACTAAAGAAAAAATACCTGATGTGAGAGCTAACTGACAGTAAATACAGTTTATAGATTTATCCAACAAAAACTTCCAGCCAAATAAACCACAAATATAGAGAAGACTGAGAAATGCTGCACCCTTCTAAAGACTTCATCTCATATCAGATGGCTTGAAGTGAAATCACAAATTTTCCTGTGGTCTGACAAAATGAATATTTGAAATTCCTTTAGGAAAGCATACATTTCCACATCTAGACAGGCTGAAGAGGAGAGGAACCATCTGTCCTATGAATGCACAGTTCAAAAACCAGCATCTGTGACAGTATTTAGGTACATTAGTATACACATGGCATTTACACCTTGCACATTTGTTACAGCACCATGGCTGTATTGAACATCTGCTGCCATCCAGATTACATGTTTTTCAGGTGATGCCTTCCTTATTTCAGAAAATCATTCTGCACACAAAATAAAAGAACCTGGATGCTAGACTGGCCTACCTACACTACAGACTAAGGATCAGCATAGTCAGTCCAGTCTCACAAAAAAAAGCATAACAGCTATGTTTCTACAAAAGGTGGCAGTGTTATAATAAAGGTGCACAAACGGCAAAATGGTAGCATTTTCTTTGCCTGTCATTTTGTATAAGGAAATATCGAGGCATCATGATTCAAACCTGTAATCACATATCTAGCTGAATTTAATCATATCCATATATTTTTATATGTAACCTCTAACCAACACATCTAACAGTTACATAAAAAAGTAGTTGCAATGGTAGACGGAAGAGTGTGTAACGTTACCATCAAACCCGTACTACCTGCTTTATGGGTGTTTTTGAACATGTGCTAGCAATGCAGTACACAAGCATGTTACAATCTGCAAATGAAAGTATAGAAATAATATATTTTTAGTGCTTTGAAAATATAATTTGCAATGTTTGAAAATGTTTGGCAGTTTCATTTGATGCAAAATGTAGGTATGCAATGATATGGAATGACTCGTGTTGGAATATTGTTGTTTTGTAGCCCTGAAAGTCTAATAATTAAACAAATTCTGACTACTCATCATGAAATTTGTTTTGTGTTGTGGAGTATCGCATTTTACTGTTATCAAATGGTGGAGTGTTTCACATTTTAGAAGGATAAATATAGGAGATTGAGTAAAATCTATATCTGAATAAAATTAATCCAAATACACAAACACTATCAGTCTGTCAACCTGTAAGACTCCACATTTTTAGATGGGAAATCTAATCAATTCATACGAGAGGAAAACAAATATCTCAGCTATCACTGCAAAATCAAAGCGAAATTAGCTACTATGGTGAAGAACTAAGAATTTCTTCAGCATGGTATTCTTAGGGAGAAGTGGGAAGTCAGGCTTACCTTGACACTGTAAGGCTGTCCTGTAAATAAAACCTCACTGTGTCACTTGATCCTACATTGAAGCCGTTCTGTGCTAATTTCTTGTCACAGTCACTCTTAATCAAAGACTTGGGAATCAATATCAAGTGTTGCATGTTGACCCTTTAATCCCAGCTGGCATTTAAAGTTCAGGTCTGTGATCACTTGCCTTACTCTTGGCATTTTTTTATGTGTGTGTAATATCACTGAGGATGACAAATGTTCATGTAAAGAATTGTTTGTAGTAAATAAAGTTACTCCATTCCCACCCTGCACACACATGAATCTGCCATTTTGTCTCTTTAATTTTCCTGCTTTGTTTGTCTGATTTCACATGCCTGATGCCAGATGTAACCCCACTCACAAACCACATACTGCTCTCAACTCCCCATATTGATCCCTCATCCACTGATGCATGCACATCACGTCTTGGGCAACAGAGTGCTGCAAGCTGCAGGTCACACACACTGTTTGCCTTGTCCTTCAGCAGGGTAATTAGATTATCCAGAAGAGGGATAATGGCTTCATTATTTCAAACATCATAGAGCTGAATAGAAAACTACAAGAAAAGTTCACTTAATTAAATTAAAGTCTTCATTTTAGAAAAAATATACCCTGATGTGTGCCTCCTCAGATTTCATCATGCTCCCTCATCATCTTCATTTCAGTTCATGTGATTGACATTGACCTGATACACTTGTTTGTACCTTTGTTTATCACGTCTGTCACTGTAACTGGTGTGAGACTGTACACCCTACAGCTGGTTTCAGACAAAATATCAAATGTCACAGCTGTCAGCTTAATGATGATGCATCTGCAGGGTAAATGTTCAACATTAAGACGTGAACACATGTTTGCCTTCATGCAACTTTCTACATTGATTATTGGATCTTTTTTTTTTTTAACTAACTCAATGTGAGTTAGTGAATGACAGAGACAGAGGGGAAACGTGACACACCCCTCCTCTGCTGTTTACGCCCCCAGGATCAGCTAACAGCTGCTTGCATTTCCTCACCACTCAGGACCGCAGACGCGCTCTTTCCGGTCATTTTGAGCCGTCACTGAAATCAGCTCTCTGCCTGCACTAGCCGATGATTGACTGATCGTTGATCGTCCCTGATGCTGTGATGAAGAGGATTAGATAGTCCTGTTGCGGATCGTCTCCGAGACTTGGCTGTTAAAGACTGCTGCTGACAGCGCTAGAAGGTAACGCAGTGGCGGCGGGACAGAAATATTTCGGATACAGTGGGGGAGATTTGACGCTGGGGATGGTGACAGAATGAAATATGCATACTTAGTTATTATACTGATTATTAAATGGCTGGAGTAATCCTACAACTTTATTGTTGCTATATTGTATATCTACTTATACACTGTTGATTACAAATGTTGCACACACATAACTTTTTCGCTGCCTCGCCTCTAATGCACCACGTCTGCAGAGCATAAGGTGCTGCATTAGCGCTTTTAACACTGCATTATCACCTTGTATAATGGGCTGACATCATATTTTCTATTAAACAGCTCTGAATGATTGATCATATTGTGTTCTTGCAGCTTTATGACTACACAGTGAATGCTAGACCCTATACTGAATCCTGCATGATGGGGACCTCAATCTGCATTGTCACTGTGGCAGCTTTAAGAAGATGCTTCATCATAGTTCTGCATCTAACTTTATTTTTACCAGTAGTAAGAGTCTATGAACAGTTAATAGGACTCCACCTGGACTGCCTTAAGACTTGTGTCTGCGCTGGAAACATAATCAGCTGTCCTAGTGCAAATCTCTCCAACGTTCCTACAGCTCTTCCAGAATATACAGCTGTTCTGGACCTAAGCTTCAACTCCATCACCAGGCTACGTGCTGAGTGGACCCCCACAAAGCTCAAGAGACTGCAAAGTCTACTACTCAGCAACAATGGCCTCACCTTCCTCTCCTCTGAAGCATTTGTGCATGTGACAAAGCTTCGTTACCTCGACCTTTCTTCTAATGGCCTCCGCCAGCTAGATGAGTTCATCTTTGAGCCACTGGAGCATCTTGAGGTATTGCTACTTTATAAGAACAACATCTATCAAATAGATCGCACTGCCTTCTCGGGCCTCATGTCTCTGCAAAGGCTATATATGAGTCACAATCAGATCACACGCTTCCCCTTGGAGCTAGTGAAGGAGCGAAGCAGGCTAGAAACGCTAAGACTACTGGATGTTTCTTCCAATAGGATTAAAACCCTGTCTCTGCACGAGCTTCAGGCTCTGCCTGCCTGGATCAAGAATGGTATTTACTTCCACAGCAACCCTCTGACCTGCAGCTGTGAGCTTTATGACCTGGTGGCCCATTGGCACCTCAAGGACCTCAGCTCTGCCACTGACTTCACAAGCAACCACACATGTGTGATACCAGGTCTGCGGAAGGAAACAATGTCCATTCTGGATCTAGACAAGGCATACCTGAACTGCAGTGAGGTCAAAGTTCTGAAAGAAGAGGCCTATTTAGATCAGTCTCTGGTACTGGACTGTGACACCAAACAGAAGGACATGGTGAAGAGATGGGCACTGCCAGGAAACGCCCCACTTTCTTCTGCTAACAAGACGGCAGTAATGCTTTCTGATGGTAGCCTCCACATTGGACCCCTGAAAGCAGAAGATTCAGGAGTGTACACCTGCTATGCTACAAGTGATTCCCTCAATGAGACACTGTACATAACTGTAGTGGTTTTTAACTTCACCATGAGTGGTGGACTTGAGAATCTAAAAACAGCCTACACCACCCTCATAGCCTGTCTGGTGAGTATAGTTATGGTCCTCATCTACCTGTATCTCACCCCTTGTCGCTGCGCTAGTTGCTCAGATCAGGACATGGAGAAAGATGACCCAAGAGAGAGCCTCCACTCCTCAACTGTCAGCCTCTCTCAGGCACATGAAGAAACACGGCAACAAGGAGTGCTGAGTGAGGGTTTCCCTTACAGACATGCAACTCTGTTGGAGTATAAAGATCAGCTGGAGCAGAATGGGAGACTGAATCCAATAGGTGAGGAAGATGAAGAGATGCAGGTGGACAGCAAGGAGAGAAGGAGGTCTGATGCAGAATCTATTAGCTCGGTGTGCTCTGACACTCCAATGGTGATATAAAATTATCACCAGTGCTTGCATGTAGAGCAGCCATGACCCAATGTGTATGAGGGGATGAGCCTCAAATAATAGGAATGCTGGTAGGGCTTTCTCACACAATGCTTAAATTAAAATCATCATCTCCCAAACTAAGCTTTAGTTGACTCTCACAGTCAGTGGCACTGTTAAGACTATGTATACCTGTGATATGGTCTGTAAAAAGTCTTCTTCTCCAAACTTTAGGTAAAAGTTTATAGGCCCCAATATTTAAAATGTTTTTATCTCACGTCTGAAGATTGATAAATGATCACTAAGTTAAATCAAACAGATTTGTAAAGACAAACAAGTAATTATATTTCTGGTAGTGGACAAAAACAAGTTAATTTTAAAAATGAAACCACTTAACTCTACACAAAAAATGGAGACATTGTTTGCATGATGTAGGCTCCTAGGATTACTTTTGGGACCATAAATACTTTCAACTACCATCCTGAGTCAGTGCATGAAATACAGTAGGGATCCTGCAGAGATGAGAAATAGGACAGAAGATGAACAGTAAGTTGCTGCTTGAAACAGAAACTCATTTTATGCAAAGCTTGCAGAGTTGAGCTACACTGCAAGCTGGTCAAAGTTTATGTTTTATATTGCAGACCTGTTTGGATGTGTTAATCTTTACAGAACATGATGCTGCAATGATTATTTATTATGCAAGTTAATCAAACTAATTCATATCATATATGTGTGTTCAAGTAATAATTGTGTTTTGACAGTAACTGTGGCCTTTGTTGAAGTAATTTTTTTAATGCTGCTTTGACTTAATTATAAGACTCAGGTCTACGTTAAAGTCAGTTTTTCACTAATCTTAGTTACGCAGTTATTAACACCATTGTGCTTTATAAATGTAATAGTAAAAATAAGTCTCTTTTTTTCTGTTGAAGTTTTTTTTTTTTTTTTTTTTTTTTTTTTATTACCATGACAAAAATTCACACAGTAGGTGTTAGTGATGTAGTGATGTATTGGTAATTTTGTTTAGCAATGTAATTGAAACTTTGGCATTAATAAGGGAGCATTTTCACCCTTAGTACATTAGTAATGTGAGCAAACATGATAATAATGAGTAATAGTAGAAGTAGTAGTAATAGTAGAAGTAGTAGTAATAGTAGTAGTAGAAGAAGTAGTAGTAATATACCCTGATCATTTAAAATGTAGGACAAACTGCCTCAAATTTTTAATTGTAAACACAATTTTTGATAATTTTGATTTAGTTTATGCCTTATTCTAAACTGAAATTATGCAGAAATTCAGCCTCTTTGACACCACATGCATGCTTTTGAGTGAAGAGTAATTTCTCTTTTTAGTGCCTTTAGCATAATATGTTGAGTGTTAGTTTCAGAAAGTTATGTAAGCATACTGTTTTGCTCATGGAGCTACCAGGAAATATTACGCAGGGGAAAACAACTGATAGCAATACCATTTACTGAATGGTTTTGGGTATTAGTGCCCAACCCTAAAGAAATCATCCACTAGAGCTAGCCAGAAGTCTCATAAACAATGACGAAAATAGCAGCTGGTAGTGCAGCCAGCACACACCCTCAAAGCTGCCTGACATAGCTGAAAAGTAAACAAGAGAAGTTGCAGGTTTTTTGTTGTTTTTGTTGTCTTTTTGTTCTTACAAATGTGCTCATTTCAAATAAATTTCCACCATATCTTAAACTAAGTGAAAGCTCACATCATTCAAGCTGAACTTTGTCGTCAGAAATGTTGTTTTATATATCAACATGTAAATATGAAGAACACAGCTCTTCAGTATTATCAAAGCATTCAAACTGTGACTGTAATTTTGAAGAACTATATAAAACTATAATGTAGCTAGGTTATATGTCTTTAATAGTGTTCATTTCACATGCACTTAATCTTATTTATTTTTATTTTTTTAGAAAGTTATTGATAACAACCAAAGACTGACACATGTATGAAAAAATCTACATGTTTTGGTATTTACTAAAGTCATTACAGATAAATTCATTGTTATGTTGAGGTTGTTATGTTATGTTGTTATGTGTGAATGGCAAGCATTTTATGCAACTGTTTTCTGATTTGTTATGTACTATATCATAACTTGTTTAGAATTGTACTTCCTGCTGGTCAATACAAACAACAAAAATAAAGTGAATAATTGCATTCACATTCACTGTGGAGTGGTTTAGGAGGTAATAAAGCTAACTGAACACATGCCATTTGCATGTATAGCGAATATAACTAGCAGTTGGCTAGCTTAGCTTAGCATAGCAACTGGGGGGGTCAGCTAGCATGGCTCTCGGCGTGTAAACTAAATTCAAAGCTTAACAAAATACCCACTTTAACAGCTGAGTTTTGTATAAAATAAACATACATGATGCATCATTTGTGAAGGCGTGGATTTTTATTAATAGTCAGAATTAGCTTTAGCTCTCCATGCTAAGATAACAGACTAAGGCTTCATTTTTGGGCTCTTTAACACCTTTATTAGACATTGTACACAGGAGAAACGACAAGGGAATAACTGGAGAAGGACAGAAAGAAAGACTAGAAATGTTGGATTGTTGAATACTCTGTGTCCTTTGCCTCATCTCGCTCTTTTGCCTTTCATATGCTGACAGAATATTTTGATGATCTAATATTTGATGCGCCATTCAGGTGTAAACATGTAAATACTGAAATGTCTATGTTGTGAACTTGCTGTAAAAATAAATAATTAAATGCAAAGTTTTTTTGTTTTGTTTTATCAAATGTTGCAGCAAATTTGTGGGGGATCAGAATACATGGGTGTATTTGTGCCATTTTTGTGGAAGATGTGGCAGCATGAAACCTCACCTGCTTTTCTTCAAACTCCTTCTCTACTGGATAAATGATTGAAAAGGTCTGCAGGGATGTCCAGATTCCCTGTCAGTAACTGCCTTCTCATGTTACCATGTTTACTCACAGTACATGCAAAACCAGCCCGATGTGTGGGTTTAGATTTAACTACCTGGAAAATTCTACACAACAATGCAGCATTGCATTTGACATATATCATAATTATAATATGACAATATGAGAATATGGATGATTATACAATGCCTTTTGGAATTATTGGTTGGTGTGTTTACATGGGAAGAAGCTAAATGAGGCATCCCTTTGGATATTAAATCAGATTATATTTAGAACAAATGCAGCTGTCTGAAGAAAATCTGAGATCATCACACATTAAAGATACAGATGGCATAAGTGTGAGCCAGCTCCTGTTGACAATGAATGACTGAGTTTCAAGGACTGAATTCTGAGTGAGATGACTCATCCTCTCCTCAGCCCCTCCCAGAAGAATCACATGAATGATGAAGTGACTGAAAGTGCAGCTTATTGAGTCCTCTGCCATCTAGTGGCCTTTAGAATACTGAAACATTTCAGAAGGAGACGTTTGGATTTATTACTCCCCTTGTAAAATATTCTTTTTGCACTTTTTAACTCCAACCAAGCATTCAAACTGAGAAGAGTTAAGAGTGTCACTGAAAGCAGCATGTTAGCTAAATCAGCACAATTTATATCAAGAATGTGCAGCTGTTCCTTCCTACCAATATAACAAACATAAAGGTCCTCAGTGTTTCTGCTAATTGCTTTATAACACCTCATCCATATTATACAAATTTGTCTGAAAAACACACCATTAATTATTGCTATTAGCTCTTTTAACATGCATTATGTAAAATGCATTTGGCAGCAGATTTGTGTCGATGTAAGTTACAGCAGCCTGTGAGAAAAAGGAGAGAGAAAAAAACAAAATCCACTTGCCATATTTTTTATTAGTTTGCTATCTAATAGGAGAAACTCCCATCCAGCCAAAGATTTTCATTTATTTGTGTGAACCAGTACCAGAAAAGCTCTCATACATGGCCATGCTGCAGGATGAAGGAACTGGAGGGTGGGAGAGAGGGGGGATCATTCTTTCTCTGTATTTAAATGTTAGTTGGATGATATGATGGATCTTTTTCTCTTATCATTGAACGTTCCTGTAACAGAGCTTAGGACACAAATCATACATTTCTCATTTAAATAAGGTCTCAATTTTTTGTGAGTGGAAAGCATATTCTAAAGAAATGTTAAAATGTGGATGCACCTTCGTCTGGTGACGTGCTGGGAAATACAAGTCTGAAGAACTATCACAGGGACAACGAGCCCAAATCTATTCACCACAAATAAGAAACCAGTGAATATAATACAAATAAAGTTAATTCTAATATATATATATATATATATATATATATATATATATATATATTTAAAAGGGGTAGCAGGGACTATTACTGCTGGTATTTAATGAGTCTATAAAGTCTTTGCTGAGCTGAGCAAACAAACCTGCAGTGTTAATTATTCGGTTAATTTAAATATCTGAGGGAAAGTGGGTGAATGTGTGTAGTTGAGTTTTAAGTGGGTTTGTTTTAAACCATACATTTATAACATAACTGATCAGACAAAAGTGGTCTTCTATGTTATAAAAGCTTTTCCTTCATTTGATTTGCTCAACTAAAACTAATCTGAAGTCCCTTTCTGAGTTGTTTAAGATGTGAAAGCTACTGCAGGAGAGGTTGGAACTTTCCAAGACTTGCAGATTCTGCTGACTTTACAGATGCACAATATGTGTTTACAGAAAAAGAGTGGTTCTTCTGAACAAATAAATTACATTACAAAGTACATTGTAAGTAATTACTAAATTTTTTCAAACCCACTTTCAGGTCATATTGCTGAGTGGAGTATCTTTTACAAGAAAAATGCTCTGTCATGCACCATAGTGGAGAGGTTAAATACCCACACGCAGGACTGCGAGGCAGGCGTTTGTAGGAAATAAGATTAATTTAATTAAACTAAAGGTGCTGCAGGATCATCGAGAACTGGAACCAAAACTAAATAAAACTAACAGACCAGTATTACTGACAAAGAAAAGGTAGGAAAAAAACATAACAAACCGGGAAAGAACAGTATGAATCAAGGAGTACTTATAATGAGGCAGCTAATGACTCAAGAGGAACAAGTGTGGTAATTAAGAAACAGAAAACAGTACAACAGAGGACCAGGAAGTAAACACAACACAAAGCATAAGAGGGAAACCTCTACTAAACAAAAAGAAAGCAAGACTACCCAGAATATTCATTAAACTTGAGTGTGTAAACTTCAAACCCACAGATCTTCACAGGCCCGATCTTCAGCCTTAACAAGCTGTCAACCTCATTTTTAGCAAAATGACTAACTTGTACTCGTAAAAGTATTATCCCTGAGTGTGTGCTGCACAGAGGTGTGGGAAGAGGTGACGCTCACTTTGGGGCATCACCTCCGCAAAAAGAAATAATAATCACCATCTAATAACTATTTCAACTATCATTTTAAGATCTCTACAAAACCTGTCATTTTCAATAAAACAGAATAATTTTATTGTAAAAAAGACACAAAAACAGTTGAAATTTTCAGAAAATATGCTTTTATTTAGGCATAAAACAAATGTATATTACATTATTAATAGGTACATACCATAGTACGAGTGTAAACATAAAAAGGTAAATAAAGTTTTAAATCAAATTTAAACGGCACTCACCAATGTTTCCATGGCAGGCGGTCCAAAGACTTCCCAGAGTATTTCTTCAGTTCAGCAAAGCTCCATGAAGCTCATTCAGTCACCCTGCAGTAACATGTGATCTCAGAGGGTGGAGTCTTCTTTCTGCATTGCCTCCTTCCTGAGGGATGGCCTGAAACACTCAACGTTTTAATTATGACCAGCTTCTGAACACATTCAACAAAAATAATGGATTAGATTTATATTGTGCTGCCTACAAGTGTAGAACTGTGTTTTCTGAAAGAGAGATCAAAAAATAAAACAGATCTGTAAGTTTATTTTGTCTGAAACTAAACTCCAGGTTGGGCTGAGCTGCACATAAAAGCAGAGAGGCAGCTGAACTCAATCACAACAGCTTTTCTGTTTCAAGTCTTCACTACATTTGCTTTTGTCAGAAATGTCTAAATTACGCTAATTTATCTTCATTGCTGAAATCTGAGCCTTGCATTGTATAAATGTGAGATTGTAACACAAAGTTTACGTCCCTGACATGCCACTGCTGACAGCACAGTGTGTTAACACTTTAATTCTCCTACAGGATCTTATTTAGCTGCCTGACATCTACGCTGCTGTTGATTGATTATACTGCAGGCCCAATAAATCACCCCCTGCTCTTCTAGCGCTGAGAAGTGCGATAAACTAAACTTTCATAAATTCCAACTGCTCATCTGCAAATGTCAGCTTTGACAAAACTGCCTGGGCCACACATGTAGTTACAAAGAATTAAACTAGAACCTTTTTAACAACAGCGCTCTATGTAGCTGCTGCTCACCCAAACAGCTTTTCCCATGTTTGGTAAACAATGTCTGGCTTTTTGATATGCAATCTTTCAGTGCTAACAGAAGCAATGACTCAGCAAACTCGAGCAGAGATTATCAGGCCTGCTGTGACTCTGAAAGTCGCCTTTCCAACTCGGCAGCTGATCACCAAATCTGACCTTTGACCAGTGGATGAAACCAGTTCCACTTGCTTTGTGCAGTTTTCTGCTATTCTGAAGAATTTATTGTCCTGACTGCCACAAAATTGATCTAATTTTACATTTCTATTCTACATCTCCTGCAGTTCGAGCTAATGTGATGGTTTCTTTATGGTATGAGATTAATTTTTCCATTCACACAAATACTGTGAATTAATACACAATACTAAAGAATATAAAAGATGAGCAATCCAAAAACACAATATGCTGCAAACAGATGTACCACATTCAAAGTATAAATCTAAGCAGCTATTGTGCAATAAAACTAATTTTAAGCAGGCTTTCGTCAGGATTATTCTATTTTTGCAGTATTTCTACAACTCACTGGTGTACCATCTTACCGTCCTTGCTGTTGCACTAAAAGAAATTTATAATTTGGCAAAACTCAGCAGCCCCTGACATACTCAACAGGGCAGCAGAATTAATTAAAAGTAGTCTTAGGATGTCCCTCACTAATATCAATTTTTTTTTTAACTTTTAACTATTATTTTTATACAAACATCATTACATTTGGCAATAACTTCAAAGCTATTTTTTCTGTTAGTCTTCTTTCTTTACTAACGAACCAACAGGGCACATTATGTCTGAAAGTCTTCAACACTGTAATACGTACCCATTCTTGTTGTTTGACATCTAAATACATTACCTGAGAAACAGAAGCCTGTACAGCTGGAGAGGGACTCGAAGCTGTTGCATCTCACAGAAACAATGAAGACAGAGCTGCAGCACCAAGCAGACACCTGCGTGAAGTCTTCCTGCTTGGAGAGCTACTCGGAAGCAGAGCAGGAGCAGCAGTGTTGATGCGATTGATCCTGCAGCAGTTTCTGGCAGCACCACACTCATGGCTTTGTTTTCATGTGCAGTTTGGCAAAAAAAAAAGTTTTATAAAGTGCATAAATCAGACCAACAAATCAACTAATGACTGGACTCTACAGGCTTTTCTCTTCCGATGTGTTTCCTTTCCAATTTTTGGCAAATAAAAGCAGATGCCGTCACTGTCTCAACCTTTTGCTCCAGAAACAGGCTGAGATGTGAAGTCTGGCCCTAGCACAGAGGTCTTCCTCTTCAAAACTCCAATAACAGACCAAAAATGCAACTATGCATGGGCAATCTGATCCATCTCGAGCTGCTGCAGACGCTGAACCAATAATCTCTGCCCCAGTGCGCTGCTGGCAACAGATGAAAAGACGACCAGGGCCGTCTGCTTCCACATCGGCGCTGCCTGATGGACATGACCCCTGGTTGAGCGTCATGCTGGTTTTCAGCCACACCTCCACAGAGGCAGAGGTGACAGTGGTATACGCCACATATCTGAGGTGACTATAACTGCTGAAAACGTACTCTAGGATGGCCAAATTTCAATTAGATTGAAGGTCACATGAAAAGCTCTTCATAAAAAGGTCATTCAACAAATGTTGCAAAACAAGAAAACACAGAACTGAGAGGCTTCCCCCGATTCTCACACTTCCTCTCCTTTTTGCCGAAAAGGCTCCTGCTGTCAAAGTGAAAGCCTCTCCAGTTTGATAAACAATTCCAAGAACAGAACAGGTCACAAAAGTTGTCTTCCGAAGCACTCGTGTTTCCCACGAAAGAGCAAATTTATTAAGACAAGATCAAGTGCATGCTGCACTTTGCGTGTTTTCCTGACAGTTAGATATACTTCTTAGGCCCATGAGCATTGATGTTCTCCACTTCTCTTTCCAGATATCCTGAGTATACAGCACATATCTTTTTATCCATTTGAAACACAGTACTCAAATCAAAGCATGAAAAAAAAATCATTAAAAGTCCTTTCAGAGGATGGTGCATACCATGGTGCACAAGTCCACAGATAGTGTAGCAATACTTCCAACTTCTAGGTGCCAGATCAGGTAAAAGATGTGCATTTAGATCTTCATTTATATTTTACACCATCTTTTTTTTGTCCCCCAATAGTACAAGCTTTGCTGGGGTAGTAATTATAAATCATTTAACAGAAATGAAGCCTTTGATTGAACAACCAAACTCGATAAGATAGCAAGAAAAATATTCTATAGAACTGTTTAAAACAAAACAAAACACAACCCTGTTATGCATATCATCAGTCAAGTCAAAAACCCAGATAGATTCTTCTTTTGGACAGTGGAATATATATATGTCAAGTACTGAGCAAATTCAGCTAATTTATTTTAAAGAAAACAAAAAAGCCAAACCTTAATGATTTGTGTCCTATTACAAAGAAACATTTGAGTTTTGGAAACTGGTCTTGGAAAAAATAAATAAACTCTGGAAGGTTTATCACTATCTTTAGCTGTTTTGAAAACCCATCATCAATTAAAACTATGTTCAACAGTGAATAAAGTACCATTAATTACTATCTTGCAATGTAATACAGAACTTGCTTTTTTCTACCATCCTCTATAAGTGATACTGGTGCTGTTGGAACCAGTGCTTTGAAAAAAAAAAACAAGAAATAATGCATTGTCACCTTATAATATGTCTAAACCTACAGACGTGGCTCTGGAAGGAACATAATGATGTCAAATACACTAAAAACCCTTCATGTTCTTTAACTTCTCCCATCTGTTTCAGGTCTGACACCAAGAATATGTATATAATAGCACTGTTTTGTTTTTCTTACATATATTTTCATCTCTCTGAGCAGGACTTCCCCAAAATGGCAAAAACTGAACAGCCATTACATTGAACTGAACTGGAAAGTATTTGAAATTTTAACTCAATCAGCAACACATATGCACATCTGGAATACAACTCTTAATGAGCAATGGGTGACGCTTTTGGGGAAACAGACATACTACCTCAATTAAGAGAAAATAACCATGTTATTTGCATGTTTGATCAAATTCTTTCATAGCCTGACTAAACACGTGGATTATGTGTTTAAATGTTAGGGATACTGATCAATTACATCTACATCATGAACTAATTAAATAAAGGCTAAATGCCGTTTCCTGGATCTTAAATTGTTTGTTACACAGGTGATGACAGATGTGATCTATGCAAGGATATAAAAGCAACTGTGTTTCTTTTTAAATGGCATAAGGCAACATATAGAAGTGATTTACAGAAATGTAGCTTTCTCTGAATTACCTTCAGAAAAATACCCTTCAGCTGGCATGTATTCATCTAATAACAGCAATATGACACTTGTACTGATGAATCAAATCCATAAATTTATCAAAAAAAGTCACTTTTCTATGTGACTTTCCTTTTATACACTTAACAGCATGAAATAAAAGCCAATCCTACAGATAAGGGAACAGAAAATAAGAACCCTCTTGCACCACTTTGTTATTACTTCTTTCTTTTACATCTCAAACATTTTAACAGTTAATAAGGGTGAAAACAGACATGTGCAATTAGCACTTGTTTTTATTTATTTTTTTTATGATGCTCCTCTGATAATGACCATCACCAAGTAGTCGTCCTCAGATTTGGCAAAGGTTTTGGCAGAGGCATCCAAAAACTGCTGGGAGAACTCGCATGGAGGAAAAGCGTGCAGAACGCCTCCGTGCTCCTTGTCACGACTGCCCCCCACTGGGAGGCTGATGATACCAGCTGCCTCTTTCTGCTTCAGGTAGGACACCAGGTTCTTGAGCGGCCTTTCTGAGGAGCTGTTGGCATCCTGTTCTCCGCTATCCTCAGATTTCCTGGGCACAGCCAGGAGGATGCTGAATCCACTGGAGCCGGCGGCTTTGATGCGACGGGAGACTTCATCTAGCTTTGGCTGGTCCAGGCGCAGGCGCTGGCTAATCTTTAACTGGGACACTTTCCCCCCTGTGGAGCCCTTCACCAGCAGACTAGAAGCTACTTTAATGTCTCCTTCCAGCAGGTGAAGAGAGGTTGGAAAGCTGCTGTTCTTTAGCAGGAGGACTCCCTCCCAGGCCTGACTCAGCTTCAGTCCATCAGTGGTGGGGTTAGACTGCTGGCCAGACTTGGATGGTGAGGAGTTTGGAGATGGATGTTCTGAGCGGCACTCCTTCTTCGCTGGGCTTTTAGATGAGTCACCTACTTTAGATCTGCGGTCTTTCTCAGAGCTGGAGCCCGGCTCAGAAGGGTTACTTATTCTTCTTCTTTTGTCTACAAACCTACTGTCGTGGCTGTTCTTGCGCTCACTGACTGGAGATGTTCTCCCTGAGTGAGGCTGACGCTCTATGTCACTGTAGCGTCCCCCATCATGGCTGCTCCCGCCAGGGCTGCGCTCTAATGAGCTTCCCTGACGTCGCACACCGTAGTCACTGCTTTCAGGTGAACACTCTGGCCGCCAGCCGTCTTCTAAATGTCTCCTTTTGCGGCCTAGATCTCTGTTCTGCATCTCCCGCTCCCTCTCTACTGACCAACCATCTTGGAAACGCCTTTCCAGGTGCTCTATGGGATCAAATCCTGGTCCTCGTATCCTGTCATGGACATTCATGCCAGACCATTCAGCAGGAGCGTAGAAATCTCTGTCTCTAAAGCGAGCAGGAAGTGGAGGGGACCTTTCTCTCACTCTCACAGAGTCCGGAAGGCGGTGAGAAAAGGGCTCAGGGACCAAGTCATAGTGTGGCAAGGGGAGAGGAAGCTGCATATACTGCTGCTGGTGGTAACGATGTTCTGTGTCTGCAAAGTCCACTCTGAGTCTCCTTTCAGGACCACCAAGGGGGAAACCTCTCATGTGAGCACATGCAGCCTGAGCAGCATCCAGGCTTTCATACTGAATGTAAGCCCACACATCACCTTTCCTGTAGTCTATAGTCCTGATGGTACCAAAGCGGTCAAACTCTTTGGCCAGTGCAGCAAGCGGAACCCAGGGTCCAAGACCACCCACCCACAGCCTGGTTGTGGGGGTTGGTTTACCATATCCAATTTTTATTGGGCTATGCCCCACCATTTTCCCTGACATGGCTATTTTGGCACGGTGAGCCATGTCAAGATTCTCAAACTTGATGAATCCATATGTGTTGCTCTGTCCTCTCGCTGCTCGCTTTATGTCCACCTCAGTAATCACTCCAAACCGGTCAAACACCCTCCTCAGGTCATTCTCTGAAACACTGACATCCAAGTTGCCCAGAAACAACGTCCTGTTTGCTCTCTGGTCATCCTCAGGGCTGAGTAGCTCCTCGTCACGAAAAACAGCAGACTCAGGAATAAACGGAGGTCTATTTCTGGAGTCATACACGGAAAACTCTCTGTCTCTTTCCAGTTCTCTTAGGTGCGGTGGTGGGGGAGGAGGGGGGAGGCGGCCCAAAGCCAACTGCTGTAACCGGTAGTCTCTGTAGCCCTGACTTGTGGGAGACATGGGTCTCTGAGGGGGGGGATGTCTATGTCCTGAGGGGAAACTGTCTTTTAAAACAGGCGAGCGGCTTCTGCGCTTACTCGTGTAGACAGTCTCTATTTTCAGGGGTCGGTCATACAGCACCAGCTTGCCGCGGGCGTGTTTCGCTGCACGAGCGTCATCAGGCCTCCTGAAGTTTATAAACGCCACCCTCTCGTCATTTTCACGACAAATTTTAACGCTTACATCTCCAAACTTCTTAAACTCGTGAAACAAGCCGTCTTCTATCTCCTCGTCGTTTAACTCGGAGCCAAGTTCGCTTATTTTTAGAGTTCTGTACTCACTTCCTGGGTTTGGCGGAGGCCGCGAGTCACTGCGTGAACCAGATCTGGATGCTTCCGCGGCTATGTCAGTGCTGCTGTGCGGCTTGTTTCCCGCAACAACTGCGTAGTCGTAACCGCTTCCAGTCCGACTGGAGGAATTATATCCGTCTGAATCTCTCATGTCTCTTTTCTCGTTATGTAAACTTCTCCTGGATGGGGCGCCGCTTTGAGCGGAGCCGTTGTTGCTCGCGTAGCTGCCGACCGAGAGCGCTGCTGTCTTCTTGTTGCCCGGGTAGCTTCCACCTCGGTCTCTGCTGTCATCAGGCGCCCGGGAACGTTTCTTCACCGGTGATCGTTCTTTCCCTTTCATCTCAAAAAACAGATAGCTGCAACTTAAAAACACTTATCTACTTTAACGTACTCTCTTCAAATGAAATTGACCGACAACTGAACTTACAAAGGTTTCAACTCTACTCTTTGGCGAAAGACGTAAGCGCCATGTTGGATAAGTTGCACTACTGTACCGGAAGTTCCGCCTCATGCTTGTAGAATTAGCTGATTGGGTTTGTGACTTGTAATTCATTTAAAAACAAGCGAGAGAGAGAGAGAGAGAGAGAGAGAGAGAGAGAGAAGCAAAGCGCCTCGTTTATCGTAGGAAAAACTGGGTGCGGCTCGTTTTTCTGGGGTCAAAGTACAACCATGCAGAAATTTATGAACGAGAAAAGGAAGATTGTGATAAGTTCGCGTTAAAATAAGTTATTAAAATTCATGTTATGCCCAGTAAATATGATAATTGCAATTTGCTTGTTTGCAGGTTAAGCAAAACAGAATTTGTACAATATAGATGGTGTAAAGATGTTTGTACATGAAGTCTACATAATAGTGTCTTAAATGGACGCTGACAATGTATTGAGCAATAACTGATATGACAGTGACAGTGATGAACAGGTGGACTGTAGGCTTTGCAGTTTGGATCACAGATAAGAGATGCATTATGTCAAAGACTGCAAAGGAAAATGTGAAGCTAGTTATGTATGATGTTTATTTATGCAAAATTTGCAAAGAATTGTGGGTGTCGTCCACAGTGTTACATAATGTTAATACATAATGTTAAAATATTCAGAAAAGCCATAGAAATGTTTATATGTAAAACAAGGGCATCAGACAACACTGCATTAAAAACAGAGATGAATCTGTGATGTAAATCATTGCATGAACTCAAGAAAAGTTCAGTACGTGCAGGTTTTGGAGCAACACCTGGAAAATATAATTCTAAGAGAAATTCCTGCTCATGTCAGCAAGACAATGTCAAATCTTTTTCTGCACTTCTGATTCAGTAGCTTCAATGAGAGTAAAATAAATAGAAATAAATAAAATAAACACCAATTGCAAAGTTGGTTTGCCTACAGTGCAGATATGTCTGAGATAAACAGACCATTTGGGACTGCTGAGATGCTGAAATCCTGTATCTTGACTGAGAAAACTGAGATGCACCATCAGTGATGGGGTCATCAGCTGTTTCAGGTATCTAACAAGAATGGGAAACTATTTTGCTTTCAGAACTACAGCATTTTTTTCTCTTCAGTGTTTTGAAAATTAGACATAATGTTAGGCCTTTTAGTTATTTCACAACTCCCTAGTTGCAATAAATAATCAATAATTTTTGCGTAATGCACACAGTTTCTTTTCCAAATTACCTGCATAGGACACCTGTCAGAAGAGAAATACTAGTAGTTCCACATGGTTTACTGCAATCTGGGGTTTAAGCGGCAGCAACTTTACACATTCATCTTGTTTCTATTTCATCTGCTTAGGTTTAATGGCACATGAGTGGAGAAATAGCACCACCAACTGTTTATCTAGAGGTTCTAACATCAGACCATTTTCCTTAAGATATCAGTTTTATAGACAAAGCTGGCAACCAGCATTACTGCTCACAAATAGTTGTTTTTAAGGAAAGTTAAGAGCCCATTTAATGTTGTTGAATTCAAGGCAAAAGGTAAAAAGGAATATATCTAATACAATTAACCATACAGAACCACACATATCCAAAACACCACTGGCTTCTTCTTCATTAGGTGTTTGCATATTATTAAATTACTATTAGATTTTCAAAATGACAAACTGCAAACTAAGCTTTTATTATTGTTACAGCTCATAAATGTACAAACTGTCCAACTTCCTTGTCAGCATCAAACTGAAAATGAGATTATGGTTTTAGTTTTAAATCAATACAAATTTCTCAGTTTGGGTCAAATCTGAATTATGTCCAGTTAGATACAGAATTTGAATTATTTACAAATCACTAAAAAGGGATTTTGGTTTCATTTATATTTTCCTAAGTATCTTAGACTTTTTGGGGAAATTGTGTTGACATTTGTTGCTTTACTTCATATCGGTTTTCTTCTTGACAATTAATGGTTGGGCTGTATCGTTTCATAAGTGAGTGGTGCTGTTTACAATGTGTGCATATTTTGAAGTATTTTCTGCCCCATCAATTCTTTTAGGTAGAAACCAATTATAATACCAACAAAAGGATTTTATGTGATCAAATAAAGTTTGGGTTTCATTTCTGTGTCTTTACCAGCTGGTGCAGGTCTGTATTCTGAGGGGAAACGTAATACCAGATTCTCACCGCTAGGGGGCAGATATGCTTCTTCTTACATAAGCAGTTCTTTGAAACACAAAGTGATCGCAGTAAAACAAAATAAATAAATAAATAAAAAGTGAACATTCGTCATAAATCTGCATCACAAATCATCATATTATTTATTATTATAATGAATTTCTGTCACAACCATTTAACATTGATAAAAAGAAGAAAAAACAGTAAATATTTCATAGTTTCTTCTGATGCTGATTTTTTATTTATTTATTTATTTATTTAGTTAGTTAGTTAGTTAGTTTGTTTGTTTGTTTATTTTGTTTTGTTTTTATTTTTATATTTTTTGCTTTCACTAAGGTACACAAGGAATTTTAGGGATTTTTATGGAACATTTCAAAACTGGTTATCTGGAAACTATTTCCAATCCCCCAAATTACAGTAAGCTACAGTATGATATTTGCAAATAAGGTTTTTTTGTTTGTTTGTTTGTTTTTTTTTTTGTTTGTTTTTTTTTTGTTGTTGTTTTTTTTTTTTTTTTGTTTTTTAGTTTATTTTTAAAGCCTTAAAAATGTATCATTTGATTTCTTTAAAATTCTGCAATTCACTTAAATTGGGTTTGTGTGGACCAACTTGTTTTTACTGAACTACTTTTACTGGACCCTTGCTGATTAAGAGCAACGTCTTTGTTGCAGTATCATTTGCTTCTGGAGTACAGTATGGCTTTAACGGTAAATTGCATTTGTGACTGGTCTGAAATAAGCATTTACTGAATCTATATTTATGATTGTTTCCTGGAATATATCATTCGAATCTCAAGAATCTCTCCGACAGTGTATAATGTGTAGGAACTTAAGACTGAGTAAAATATATATATATCTATTTGTCAAGTCCTGCCCACAGGACATCTTTTACCAATTACAATCATTACAGTAGTGTTACAGTACTGACTTTTGGAAAATTAAGAAGCAAAGTGAAACTTATGAAGAACAAAATAAATCACTTATAAAAATACACATCAGTATACAATATATTGTACCCACAAAGGAATCCTAAAGCTTTAATATCAGATGGTTATTTGATACTGAAATTCATGTCATGACCTTCTATTTATGCTAATATTTAAAATCAATAAAACGTTTAGCTGTTTATTTTCTTAATTGCACCACACAGTTTCATACACATCTTAAACTATCATCTGAACTCTCCCATCATGTGGGTGTTTGCTGATGTGTGAGGTTCATTTCTATTATTGATAAAACATAGAAATTAAAACATGGAGGCATGTATGTAGGGCACTCCCACACAAAGGATTACAGGCAGCACAGCAGCAGGGGGAGAGGTGGTCCTCTAGTTATTAAACTGTTACTGAATTGACTGCCATTTTAGAAACTTTTCTCTCCACTTTGTTCATGTCCATGCAAACATATGCAGATAGAGATGCATTAATGTGTGGTCTATATCTTAAACTTAAATTTTCATACTTTATCTGCTTCCTGTGTGCTCCAATTAGACTACCACAGAATAAACAAACCGAGCTAATCGCTTGAAACTGAAAAATTAAACATATTTGAATAAAAAATAAAACTTGATCGTCTTCTTTCAAATTGTCTCAGACATTTAAATCTAAACTTCTGCTTTGGGCCAACATTTAAGCGAAAAAAAAAAACATTTTTCTGCATCAATCTTGTTGCACCAATATTACTCTGCGAATAATGTGTGTGCTTTGTGGACGGGTGTTTTAAAAGGATTATGTTGTCCTAAAAAATTGGAACAGGAACTTTGACCTTAACCCTGTCAGTTGAACTGGCTCCACTTTGAGAGACCATCTGGTGAAGTTCCTCTATAGACAGTCACATGTTCCCGTGTTGGCGCAGCAGGGCAATCTGTTAAAAAGCAAAGTGTGTCAAAAAAGATAGCATTAGGGGGGAAATTTGTTCCTGTTTTAACTCTCCTCCCAATATCCAGGTTATTTGTTTGTCCTCTTCAGAGCTTCAATAACTGCAGGAATGTGCTAGAGGTAAATTATTCCATCTAAATACAGTGGCATGTAGTCAGATAATGTAAGTTAAAGCTGTGTATTAAACTAAAATATAGACCAACAGAGATGAATTTCATATCTTGATGCTGTGACCTTCGAAAACAAAATGACATGTGAAGGCTTTTTTAAATTGCTGTGTCAAAAGGGAATTTTGCCAGGCATTAGCGGGGAGGAAAGAACAGTTTTTAATTAATTTCTGTTTTAACATGCATTGAGGAGGAACAGCAATCCCTGACACACTGCATCCCGTCTTTCAGGTGAAAGAGTTGTTTACCAGTTAGATGACAGGAAACATCTTTTACCAAAGGACAATCACCTGTCTTTCACCTGTGTAATCTGAACTGCCACACAGTCATTATTTCCCATCAACATAGTGGAAAATGAAAATTCTCAGTCAAAATCCTCAAATAAATGATTGAATGGCAATTCAGTGACAAGATAGTAGGTTTAGGTTAAAACCTGTGTCAGTAAACATGTTTGTTGGAGTGAAAGAGGAGTCCAGGTGTCTGTCAGAGTCCTACATGACCCACTTTTTTCCACTGTCTGAACACCTGCTCACCAGCACATCCTTGTGCAATGTTAATCTCAGTAAGAGTAGTTGGTGGTTTAATACTATGAGAATGCCTCAACAGATAAAAGCTGGTAATGTTGTTTGCCTTATGACAAGATATGCATTTCTACTCCTAAGAGAAGGACAAATAGCACAAAAAACCCTGTTTTTAAACAATGTATTTACTTTTCTTTGTTTTACACAATCTATTTGTATGATTCTAATAAAGCACGGTTGTCTGTTGTGTTTCAGCCAAACACCTTGGCTAAAAATGATCACTTCATTGATCAAAAAGAGAAATGTCAGTGACGTAGACATGCAAATGTAGACATCAATTGTTTCGCTTGTCTGTTCACATCTGATAGAGACATTCAAACTCGCTTAAAGCACATATGCAATTACATTTGTTCATGTGTTTGCACTAAAAATAATGCAATAGCTAAATAATACCACAGAACCCAGTGCAGTGAAGCTTTTTTTAGTAGCTGCGAGTGACCCAGACAGCACAAACAGGGAGGGAGGGGGAAGAAAAGGATAGGGAGGGAGGAATATAAATGAGACTGGAGTAAGGGAAAAGTACTGGCCGGGTGTGGTGGTGCAGATGCAGAATGCATGAGCGCATGTGAGCATATGACGGAGAGCAGAAAAGAAAGCAGGGCCTGCAAACCAGCAGAAAGACAATGTGAAGTTAGAGGCAACTGAAGGTGAACAGCAGAGGTGGAGAAATGTGCTGTAGAAGGGTGCTGACGTCAGGCAGCTAGGGGGCAATGAGATAAAACAAAATCAAAAGAAGGTATTTGAGGAAATGATTTTAGGGAGAGCTTTGTAGAAAAAGAGCAAGAAAAGTGGGCAGATGAATTTATTGCAAAGAGAGGAAGAGGTATGATAAAACCTTCAGGGATCAAGATAAACATTTAACAATATATTCTCAGGGAAGGTTGAAGATTTGAGAATGGAAAGGCTAACAGGAAATACTGTTACAGAAGTTTTGCTGATGATTAGTTTAGATTATTTTCTGTGTTTATCAGCTGTGCAAGCCATGCAACTCTGTGACTGGTGTGGTCACACTAAACCATGTGTGCTACTGTGGGACTGCAGTGACATTTTGTACAGCTTTGTACTGCTAATTTGCAAATACCACGCAAACATGTAAAATCAGATTGTAAACACAGGCAGATGGTAATTACCTGCATGTTAGAATGGATATGGTTGGAAGCCCAGATGGTTCAGTTCCATCGCCTGTATAAAAAGATTGACATAGCCACTGTGATACGTTCATTTATGGACACCAGTTTTCCAGCTTCGAGTTCAACATTTTCACCCTAGCCACCAAATGTGAGAATGATCAAAACTAAGCATGTCCATGTGGCCTCATCCATGTGGGTTAAAGAAGGCATGAATTTATTTTTCTCCAATGACGTCATATAAAATTATTTCACAGCCCATGTTGTCACTTTATAGAGGATAGTCAGATTAGAATCAGATTTCAATGCACCTGAACATTGAGTTGATTTATTAGCTCATACCATCAGAAAGGTAGATTTTTGAGTGCTGACAACAAACCCAATAATCTTGCTCTTCTTTAGCTCTGAGGAAACACTATCTATGATTTCCAAAAAGAGCACCAGGTTTTCACTTTGCTTCAGTCCATTTTAAATCAGTTTTGGGCCAGAGAAGACTGAAGCACATCTGGATAATCTTTGCTTTTGACTCTTTCTTTGCATGAAAGAGCTTTAACCTGCATTTGTGGATGGCATGGTGAACTGTGTTCACAGACAAGTGGAAATGTTTCTGAGCCAGTGCAGTGATTTCTATGACAGAATCGCACCCAGTTCTAGTTCTGCCTGAGAGCCTGAAGAACACGGATGTCCAGTGTTGATTTCAGCATGCACACAGATGTCTCCAGACATCAAGTAATTTTACATTGAGAGATACTACTCTGACATTGCTCTACAAACTGATGCGTTTTTTGCAGGTTGCTTAGCCTCTGCTTATTTTTACTTTTGAGATATTCTGCTTATCTTAGTGCTTTTTCTGTACCTCATCATGTTCCTGAACTTTTGCAAGTTAACCTAATTACCTACAACATGTTCATCTAGCTCTTTCTTTTAAGTACAAATTTTCTAGTCTTTTGTTGTGACCGTCCCAAGTTTTTTAGACATCTCTCTGCCATAAAAGGTTTATGTCATTTGCTAATCCCTGCATCCTGTTTTTATGCACATTTTGCACATTTTGTCTCAAATATGTTTGGAGCAAATCAGAAATAGTCAGCTTTTAATATGTTTGGGCTAACCAAAAAAATTAAAAAATAAAATAACAATAGCAATTGTGTCATGTATTTTACAATTGGTCACACCATCATGAGTTAAGATTTACAATCCAGTGCTAGAAAAAAAAAAAAGAAGCAAGAATTAGTGTAAACTCCAACCACAAACTCTGTAGACCGTCACAGTATGAAAAGCAATCAGTGCCAGGACATGCTTTCAGTAAAGAAAGAGCAAAACTGCAGCTTTTTCAACCCAGATGGGATTGCCGGGTCATCTGCTAACCAGAGAGGGCAGCAACACCACTGTGCCAACAGTCCCACCGGCCTACAAGACTGCTGATGCAGGCTGAAATGAGCACCCCAGAATTATCTGAGTTTATCACTGAGTGGCACGCTGTTGTCCAATTAGCAAATACCCTGCAGTCATTGTGGCTGTGCTACTTTGGTCAAGGACACTTAATAGTTTTTCATTTCATAATAACATCACTCAGAGCATGTATGTTAGTGGTGCATATCACAACTTTTCACTACTTTTGTTTGAGATGGTTCTCTGCACTCACTTGTCTCCTTTAAGAAGAGGTGATAAAAATGTTGTGGCAGCAAAAGTTTTGGAGGAAAACTATGATATATGATCACCTTCTAACAATTTTACACATCAAAACTTATAACAAAATGAGAGAAAACTGTAAAGAGATGAAGTTTAGTTAAGAGTCATCTATGTCACACAGCCATTTAATAGACTTAAAACAATTTCCATCTTCTTCTTAGATGATGCCTTTTTACTTCACAGGCCTCAGCCAACCAGGACGGAGCAATTTATCACGAGAAAAATCCAGTGAAGGGAATGCAGAGATGAGACAAAGTCTGTCATATGATCCTAAGGTTGCTGTGGCAACAGCTCCATAATAGGAAGGTGTGTTAAAAGCGTCACTCAGTGAGGATCTGCAGTAGAAATATCAGCTCAGGCGTGAGTATTTTGATTCAGTCTGAGTCAGTTTGTTGCATATGGTAATGCAAAGAAACACAAGGACAGGAATCATAATCCACATAAAGGTCACAGCCTACATTTTGGACTCATTTCAATCTGTATTAATGGTTATAAAAGGAGATTATTAGCCTGTCCGAGTGTTTCAAGCTTGTTTATTCCACTTATTTACTCTTCTTTGTCATGCATTATTACTGAGAATAATTTACAGGAATATCTGCATTTGTAGTTGATTCAGATGAGGGGAAACCACATTTTATTATAACAGCCATGGTGGCAGACGTGTGGGAATAGAAAATAAAATAAATCCTTTGGGTCAACATGAAAAATGGCCTCTTGATACTATCTTCCTCCCTGGATATTCTGTTGGATGGTGCTTGATTTATGGTCCCCTAGGTGACTGTGCTTGCTGCAGTCATGTCACATGTCCAGTGTCTTAATAGAGCAGTGACCACCCAGTTTAAATCCAAAGACTTAGAGTTTGATTAAGGAGATAAAGTTTTTAGCACAAGGTTATTAGAGTGCATGCTCAGAAATGTGGAAAATCCTTTTATAAAGAGTTGAAATTCCCAGAAAGACTTTATTGGATTTCAATTCAGCTCAATTAAGACTCATAAGAATTTAGTAATAGCACAACACTGTTTTATTTGCTGTTAATTATTTGGTATGGGTATGCTAACCTATTGATGCTTATTCATTGCTGAGCAGAGGACAGTCTGAAAGTGACCAAAGAAAAACAGGACTAAATCTGTTGTTTCTGTCACTGTCCTAAAACAGCATGTTAAGCAAAGTCCTCTATTGGCCATTTGGATGAGCAAGACAGAAAATCAGCAGCTAAGCCCACAGAGACAAGAGGTCAGGGTGGGTAGAGAGGTCAACAAAACATCATTAAATCTACAAAACATGGAAGAAAGCTGTATGTTTTCTGCCTTCAATCAACAATCAACCCTCTTTCAGTTGACTGTGATCAACCCCTAAAGCCATGACGAAGACCTGACTGACAAATTATAACTTTGATCCAGATTCTGTTTCCAAAATCTGAACAATGTTCAGACTGATTGCTGTATATGCAGTATAAGACATGTAGATGTAAAATTAGCTTATGCTACATTTAATCTCTAACAAGAAGAGTTCACTAAATGGTTGTGAAGCCTTTACTGATAGTGGTACATTTACAAGTTTGTAATGCCTTTGGTTACACTAACACTCCTGCACAAGCAGAACTGGTGGCAATGAATTTTATATCAACCAGTATAGATTGTATGTGCGAATTGGAGACAAAAAAAAAAGTCAAGCCAGCTTTGGCTGCTAAGATATTGTCAGTAAAAATGCAAGTAAGAATCCAAGAAAAATTTGTGATGGTCCAGATTTAAAAACAGAGAGAGAGAGAGATCAAACAGGTTAAATAACCTACTCTAATTCCAAACATGAAACATGGACAGGAGTCTGCCACTTCAGCTTTGAAAGTAAAGGGTCTCCCTAAAGCATCATTTTTGGATGTGCAGAATCTGCTGAGCTGCTATCATAACATTCAAAAGGCATATCACTATGACATGGGAAATGTTTTCCACAATAAAGATTCATTGTATATTGTGATCTCTTCCTCCCTAAACATGTGATCCAAATTAGGGCTGATTCATCGAGGCACATATTTGTACAGCTGTGTTAATTTCACCCTATTTCACCAAATAACTCCAAAATCTCCCCCTAAAAACATGATTTTCATTAAATGTTAATGGGTTGAAAGATGCCTTGAACTGGAAGATTTACTCATAAAGGCATACATATGAGTGATTTTTTTTTGTTTGGTCCTGAAGAAAATTTGTATAAAAATTAAAAGCATCAGACCTCAGATAAATAACTCAACTGAGCGATCTTTTCTTAGTTTGACTCCAACGCAGATCTTTTTCCACTTTGACCTCTAACTTTTCCACAGCCAAAGCTAAAGAAGCAACAAGTGTGTTTTCATTTACCCTTTATTTTATTTAACTTTATTTTACAACTGCACTATATTCTGTGTTTCTGTGCTAGCCTAACCAGGGACAAGGACTGCAAAGACACACATAGCATTGGTTGCATGTTTTATGTAACACTGTTTTAATGTAATGTCCCTGTCAATTAATTTTAAACATTAAAAAAATGTAAAATAGGCTGTTTCTTGCTAACTGAAAACTGATATGAAGAGCTGCTGACCAATATGGGACAAGCTGGGAATGAGAATGTGCTGAGTTGCCATTGGTATAGGTCATAAGAATGCACCAATGTGTTTGTTTTATTAGTCGTAGATGGCAAAGACAACAGGTTTTCTTAGTTTGTCCTCCTCAAAGCTTGGTCCCACGTGTAAACTTCTATGTTATTTGGTTTGAGTCCTATTTAAAAGACAGGGACTACTTCGTGTCTTTAGGTAACTATAAATCTGAGCAAACCAAAATAACCCATGGAGTTCCCCAAGGCTCCATCTTGGGGCCACTGCTGTTCAACATCTAATGCTGCCCCTCACTCAACTTCTGATAAACAATAAAATGTTACCACAGTTATGCTGATGACATACAAATCTACATAACCACCTCACCAGGAGACTACAGTCGGATCCAAATTCTGGTCAACTGCATCGATCAAATCAAAGACTGAATGTGACTGGATGTCCTTCAGTTAAATTAAAACAAAACTGAAATAATAGTTCTTGGAGCCAAGGAAGAAAGATTAAAAGTCAGTACTCAGCTTCAAACAGCTAAGTTCAAAACTAACAACCAAGCCAGAAATCTGGGAGTAGTCATGGACTCAGACCCAAACTTTAACAGTTATGTTAAGGCAGTTGTGAAGTCAGCCTATTATCTCTTAAAGAACATATCAAGGATTAAAGGACTGATGACTCAGCAGGATTTAGATAAACTTGTCCAAGCATTTATCTTTAGTAGACTGGACTACTGTAATGTTGTCCTCAGAGGTGTCCTTAAAAAGTCCATCAGACAGCTGCAGTTAGTCCGGAACGCTGCTGCTCGAGTCCTCACCAAGGCCAAGAATGTAGATCATATAACTTCAGTCTTCAGATCTTTATACTGGCTTCCTGTCTGTCAAAGAACTAACTTCAAAATCCTGCTGGTAGTTTACAAAGCACTAAATGGTTTAGGACCAAAATACATTCAGGATCTTCTGGTTCATTATGAACCAGCCAGATACCTCATCAGGATCAAATCTACTTTCTGTTTCCAGAGTCAGAACTGTACTAGGCAGCGTTCAGCTTTTATGCTCTTCATATGTAAAACAAACTCCCAGAAAACTGCAGGTCCGCTGAAACTCTCAGCAGTTTTAAATCAGGATTAAAAACTTTCAATTTGCTGCCTTTTATCAAAACAACTTAAATTTCCCTCACTGGAACTTTATTTCTCGCATTTTATCTATTTAATTTGAGCTTTTTTCTTTCTGTTTTTATTTTATTTCTTTTACTTTTTTAAAGTTTGTTTTTAATGCACTTGTTATTGCTTATTGCACCCTGCTGTAATGCTTTTAATGTTTTATGAAGCACTTTGAATATTCTTGTACATGAAATGTGCTATACAAATAAACTTGCCTTGCCTTGGAAACATGGAAACGTTACTTTATTTTGTGTGTGTGCATGTCACATTTAAAATTTTCACTTGTTTGTTTATTGTGGAAACACAACAACTGTTAACAACCAGAATGGTGAGACAGAAGTTTTGCATTGAAGCTTTAACTCTTATTTAAACAATTATTGTTTCTAAAGACTTCAGTGTAGTGTAATGTAGTGTAGAGTAGAGTAGCGAAGTGTAGTGTAGTATAATGTAGTGTAGTGTAGTGTAGTGTAGTGTAGAGTAGTGTAGTGTAATGTAATGTAGTGTAGAGTAGTGTAGTGTAGTGTAGTGTAGTGTAGTGTAGTGTAGTGTAGTGTAGTGTAATGTAGTGTAGTGTAGTGTAGTGTAGAGTAGTGTATTGTAGTGTAGTGTAGTGTAGTGTAGTGTAGTGTAATGTATTGTAATGTAGTGTAGAGTAGTGTAGTGTAGTGTAGTGTAGTGTAGTGTAGTGTAGTGTAATGTAATGTAGTGTAGAGTAGTGTAGTGTAGTGTAGTGTAATGTAATGTAGTGTAGAGTAGTGTAGTGTAGTGTAGTGTAATGTAATGTAGTGTAGAGTAGTGTAGTGTAGAATAGTGTAGTGTAGTGTAGTGTAGTGTTGTGTAGTGTAGTGTAGTGTAGTGTAATGTAATGTAGTGTAGAGTAGTGTAGTGTAGTGTAGAGTAGTGTAGTGTAGTGTAATGTAATGTAGAGCAGTGTAGTGTAGTGTAGTGTAGTGTAATGTAATATAGTGTAGAGTAGTGTAGTGTAGAGTAGTGTAGTGTAGAGTAGTGTAGTGTAGTGTAGTGTAGTGTAGTGTAGTGTAATGTAATGTAGTGTAGAGTAGTGTAGTGTAGTGTAGTGTAGTGTAGTGTAGTGTAGAGTAGTGTAGTGTAGTGTAATGTAATGTAGAGCAGTGTAGTGTAGTGTAGTGTAGTGTAGTGTAGTGTAGTGTAGTGTAATGTAATATAGTGTAGAGTAGTGTAGTGTAGAGTAGTGTAGTGTAGAGTAGTGTAGTGTAGTGTAGTGTAGTGTAGTGTAGTGTAGTGTAGTGTAGTGTAGAGTAGTTTAGTGTAGTGTAGTGTAGTGTAGTGTAGTGTAATGTAGTGTAGTGTAGTGTGTAGTGTAGTGTAGTGTAGTGTAGTGTAGTGTGGTGTAGTGTAGTGTAGTGTAGTGTGTAGTGTAGTGTAGTGTAGTGTAGTGTAGTGTAGTGTGGTGTGGTGTGGTGTAGTGTAGTGTAGTGTAGTGTAATGTAGTGTAGTGTAGTGTGTAGTGTAGTGTAGTGTAGTGTAGTGTAGTGTGGTGTGGTGTAGTGTAGTGTAGTGTAGTGTGTAGTGTAGTGTAGTGTAGTGTAGTGTAGTGTAGTGTAGTGTGGTGTGGTGTAGTGTAGTGTAGTGTAGTGTAGTCAGGGTTGGTCACTGACATTTTTTTAGCATGAAATAGCCCACCATGTTTTTTCTCATTCTGCCTTCATGGGCAACTTGCTGACAGATGAATAAGCTACACTAATTTTCGGACAAAACCATCTTCTTGATTAGACAGTCAAGACAGTCAGTTACTTATCAGACTGTAATTTTTGTCCACAATGAGCCTCTCTGGATGAGATTTCTTGAGTAGCTTTTCAGTTTGGACAGAAAGGGCACCTTCCGAAAACAGTTTCATACAGATGGGCACATAAGAGATGATTTAGGCCGATATATAAATAGAAAATTGTGTGATCTATTTTCTTAACATCTATATTTAGCCTTTCTCTGTGCTCTCAACACTACTGACACCAAAAACTGTGTTGATTTTAAAACAGACTACAAGCCAAAGCGCATCCTTCCCCGTTGTCCTGTCAGCGGGACTGACACGGAATGGTTTAAAATGTCATCAATTGACTAAACGAATGACGAAAGCTGCGTCAGAAAACCACTTCCTCAGGTAGGAGTGGATAACCTTGACAAATCCGCGCTCAGTTTTGACCCTCTTTTGTTTTTTATTTTTGGTTTACCTTGCAGCATCACTCTTCCGGTGCAGAGATGCAATGACGGCTGTGAGCCTCAAACAACAAGTGACAAAGTGGCAAGTGATTGTTTGTCATCGCACATAATGAGCGGCACTCTGTGCGTCACGGTGCGCTCCGGACTCTCCACCCTGCATGTTAATTGTTGGCGGCTCAGCGTGTGATGCTCCGTCCTCTCAGTGTCCTGTGAGCGCGCAGTCAGGACCACAACGATACACACGCGCTGGTGGACATAAAGGCTATTTATGCCTCTCTATATTTATTTCCAAACAACTGGATATTGCTGATCGCGCCAAAAGACTTCTGGTAAGGAGGAAAATATTTGTTCTAGCATTCCCCCAGCCAAACCTTCTTCTTCTGTCGGTGTTGACATTTGGACGCAGGTATAATTGCTGAAGTTGACAGGCTTCTTAAAAGAGTTTGGATCGCAGCGTAATATCTTTAAATACTTGGTGCAACTCTTGCTTTGAATCTTAATAAACTTAATCAAAATATACATTTGTACGAAGAGTAAAATGTGCCTTTGTTTACGCAGGGGTAAAATAATCGTACGTGACCTTGAGTGTGCAGCCTCTAGAAGTCGTTGCATCCCTCATGACGAGCATTTCAACCAGAGGCAGAACTCTATCTGCTGCTGATGTAGTTGGTCTTCTTGGTGAGGGATGCGTGCTGCTGCTGCTGCTGATGCTGTTCATGAGCTTTTTGACAAGCCACTGCTGCGCTGTAGGGATTAAGAAGAGATTTTTATTTAAAATAAAAGAAACGTAAAATGCATGTCCCGTGATGTTGCTGTTCTAAATTTGGATGGGGTTTTATCTGCAAACTACAGATCAGTTGGCTGTTAAAGCCATGCTTCAGACTTCTAAGTAGAAATATCTTTTGAGTCAGACATTTAAACAAGAAGCTGATGGATGCTAAACACATGCAAGGCAGACCGAAACATGTGACCGTGAACACTTATCACTATAACTTGAATCTGTTCAGTATAGAGCGTCTTTCAGCTGGTGTGTGATATGTGGTCGTTTTATTTGCATGTCAGTGTAACCTCACTGTTGTTAGCAACTAAATAAGATGGATGATGCAAATAATTATTTTAAGGAGAGGATTCAAACTATATACTGAAGTGTTAAAGGCATTACAATTTCAGCATTTCCCTTAAGTATGAGAACAGCCGTTTGATTAATAGTAGTTAAGATGTGTAACTTTTTGAGTTGTGTTGTGTTGATTGAACATTTTGATCATTATATAGTATCAGTTTCTAGCTGTTTCAGTCATTCCTTCATTGAGTATCCCAAACATTCCCTGTAGCTGCAGCATCCTTGTACTTTATTTGCTGTTTTTTCTCATGTGTGATACTGAGACCAAGTTTAGCTGAAATTTGAACAATTTTTTGTTGTTTTCTTTTTTGTGGATGCCAGCATTTCCAGTGTGTCAGCTTTCTTTGCTCACACAGATTTGAGACCCACATTTTTTAGCTTAATCAAGAAAATAATTGTCCATTGATTGATAATGAAATATGAGTGAGTGCTGCTTTTCTGCTCATGGCATTATGTATTTCTTGAAAGAAAGAATATAATATTTGCTCTAATGCAGAAAAATATTGAATCCTCTGATGTGTCGTGTGTTTAGAGTGAGCTTGACACCCAGCTGTTGGTGTGGTGCTATGTAGAGAAGTAAAGATGATGCAGGATTCCCACATGGTCCAGAAAAAAGAGGATAAACCCACTTGTGAGAACACAGGCTGACTAAGCACTGACTTGGGATCATCTAAACTGTGTGTTGATTTTTTTTTTTTCTAGTAGGATTATTGGTTGGGTGAGCTGATGTGTTCCCTGATGAAGTTGGCAGGATTGATGTTGGCACCCACTGATTCATATTTTGTGTGTTGTACAGTGTAGAGTTGGATTGAATAAGGGGGCGGACAAGCAGGGCTGGAGGTTTTACAGTTAATGCACACAGGATTATAAAGACTTGTGAATGGCCGCACATGGATTATTGCATCATAGGCTCATCTTGACATGCACAGAGGAAATACGTTTTTTTGTTTTGTTTTGTTTTTTTATCGGGAAAGAAAAAGCACAAGGTGGATGTAGCCTTCTTGTCTTTCCAAAGAGGGATTGTGGGGCATTTCAGGTCTTTATGGAGAATCAGCTGATGATGAGAAAGCTTATTTTGGGCTGATGTAAGCAGCTAGTGCAGTGATGATGATGATGATGGTGAACGTCACTGCTGTTCCACAGCATGTTGGGCACAGCATCTTCATTCAGGTCTGAAGTTGTAAGATTCACTTCAATGGAAATTTTAGTCAGTCTTAATCACTAAGTGTGTGAGAGAGTCTTTATTTACATTTAACGCTTTATATTTCCTGTCCAAACTTTGCAGTTTTGGCGGCAACTCACTCAATGAGTAATAATTCAACACGCAGGGCTGTGAGGTGGATAAGGAGAGCACATGAGGGCACTTTATCCAGTGCATCATGTTCACTTCTTTTATTACGTTTGGGTTGAACCAACCACTCCCTGTAAGAGGGGTCGAGATGGATGTTGCTGGGCGGCTTCAGAGGATTAGAGGATTTACAGGGAAAAAAAAGCATCACTAAAGTTAAGCTTTGCAGAGCAGGGAAATTAAATAGAACAATTTGCAGGATTGGGAATTTTTCAAACCAAAAATGTTGCATAAAAGAGGAAGAGCCATGGGAGGTTTAGTTAACTAACTGGTGTGACAAATGCTCTCCTGTCTCTGCGTTAGCAGCTTTCATGACTCTGGAGAAACATAACCATGTGTTACAATACAGTGTTTTATTACAAGCTTAACCGAGCATTAAATGGAAGAGTAATGGAATCAGCAACTGTGTGAAGTCTTATTTAAGAACTACAGGCAGGAAAAGGAAGCATAAAACTTTACTTCATTGTAATTTTTAACATACAATTGTCCAATAATAGTTTGCTTGCGATTTCTAACTTGACCTTTCTATTTTCCTTGATGCAGGACTAAAGTTGAGAACTGGAACCCAGCTGTCACTCTTCAGCATCATCCCTATAGCTGCATCCATTTTTCTCTTCTCTACTCTTTGCTTCTGTCGCTTCTTTTCCTGTTCCTCCCAGTCTCTGTCTTTCTCTCTTTCTCACTCCACCCCCACCCCTCTCCCAACCCAACCCTCAGCCTCCCTGATGCCTAAGAACAGCAAGGTGACACAGCGCGAGCAGAGCCATGAGCACGTCACAGAGTCGGTGGCTGACCTGCTCGCACACGAGGAGCCGCTCGACTACAAGAGCAGTTCCCTGAATGTCGGAGCAGCCGCAGGGAAGAAGGTCCCGCAGATAGAAGTGCCCGAAAATGACGGGCGACCCGCTTGGAACAGCAAGCTGCAGTACATCCTGGCCCAGGTGGGCTTCTCTGTGGGACTGGGGAACGTGTGGCGCTTCCCTTACCTGTGCCAAAAGAATGGAGGAGGTGAGCTGGCGGATGATAATCATAACAGTCTGAGCCTTTTTTTTTTTATCTTTTCTCCCCCTTTTTTTCTCCCTGAAAGCCATGTTCATCTCCTGCAATTCAGTACACGTACCACATGCCTGCATCACATGTCCATCACAAGCAACCATCTGCTTTCTGTTTACACTGGAGCATAAATAGCCAGAGTACAGCATATTGGAATGGTATGCATTTTCAGTTAAACTAGTGAAGAGGTCACCAAGAAAACATTTTCACTTAAAAAAAACAACTGTTTAAAAAAAAACTCCATTTAGACTAGGCTTTAATTTAAAATTACTACTCCTTGTTATGTTACAATATGACGCATAGAGACAGATGGTGCACTCAAACAGCAGGCATCATGAATGGTTATGGCAGAATGGGAAATGGATGAAATCTTGGGTTTCTCTCAATGAAACAGTTTGACCTCATTATGCAAAGTGCCCTGCAATGGCATTTGGCACTATTAAAAATTAAATGAAGTTAAATATAAAAAAAAAATAATGCTATATTAAAACACACACACACACACATATATATATATATATATATATATATATATATAGTTGTTTGTTACATATTTTTATTAATTGTTTGGCAACAATCTGTCATTCTACGAGCCCCTACTGAGCACTCGACATTTTATTGTTCTGTGAGCAACGAAATGGGGAGTTAAAAAAAAATTCATGTCACACTCTGTGGCTGATGCAGAAAAGCTGTGCAGGCCCAGTCAGTTCTGATTTGGTACCAAGATGACAAAATGAAATGTTTTATGAGACTGAAACAGCATTTATTGTTTGTGGATGTTTGGATCTTCAGTAACAAAGACTGTTTGGCCGCAATTGGACAACTGTTTCACTTTGAACAGCCACTAATATGAGCTCTGTATTTAGATGTATGAGGAAAACATAAGTCGAAGGGTCAGAAACTCCAGCTAAAATCTTACATTTGACAAGGATATAGTGGTGTGAGGTTCGAGGAAGAAAAGAGGAGACATTTTTTTTTATTAGAAACTGTAAATATAACTGTAGGATGTGATCAGACTGGAGCTGTAGTGCATAAACATCTCATTACAAACAAAGCTGCATATTTGAGTTTTTTAAGTGATGCAAAAACACCTCATCCTTTAATAAAATGTTTCCTTCCTGATGAGAATAGTCTCTTTCAGGACAAGAAGGACAGTTTCATCTGTTGGGAAGGCATGGCCACTAAATGTTTTGATGAAAATTATACAAGTAAAAAAAATTCACTGCTGAGATTTTGGAGTGATGCAGGGTGTTTTTTTATGTTAATCTGCATGTACTATGTGGTCATAGCTTCCTGTTTGTCTGTGGAATAGTTGTGTGACCTCAACCATCAAAAACTACACAGCACTTTCATTCAGCACCGAATTGCCAGGAGAGCAGCTGTATTGTGCAGAAAAGTCTAAAAATAGCTGCACTATTGATTACTACAGGGCAATGCAGGCTGAGCTCAACTGATACTCTGGTAAACAAAGAGGAGCTGTAGGGAAAGCATTAATGTAACAGTATAGGGATGAGGTCTTATTTTTCACTGGGATGCATGTATGTAATCAGACGTGTACACACACAGTGTAAACTTGTGTTCACTCTCTGGGAAAACAGCTTTACTGTCTGTGCCTGATTTACTGTATGTTGGATTTATTGCTTGTAGGCTGAATTTACTTTCACAAGTTTCACCTCCAGACTTGTCAGGCCATGCCCCATTTTTCACTGTGTAATTTGCTGTCTGGCAGCCAATTACTAACACATTTAAAGGTCCAGGTTGTCTGGGAGTTGGTCCTGTCACTGTGGGCTCCCCCCACCTCTAACTACCTCTTCTCACATCTTTTTCTCTTTCAACGTTCCCTCTCGTTCTTCCTCATTTGTCTTTATGCTTGGCTTGAGCTGCAGTATATCACTTCTGCTGTTTGAGCTGGTCCATTTTCAACAAGGTGTGATGGAGTTTATTCATTTAAAGCTGGTTTGCGGATCCTGGCAAAACCCAAAGGTTCTTTACTACTTCATCCCTCCTTTAGTTTTCTTGATTTAGCATCTTTGCCTTGATACTCCACCTACTGTGAGACGTGTATCGATTAATGTAATTTCTTCTTTTGACGTATTCGTAGTTGATGTTTGCCAGCTGTATGTCTTTATATTTGGACTGATAAATCACCCTTCATACATAAAACACTGCCACATCTTGATTTATCTACACTGAATTGAACTCCAAAGGGTACAAATATAGACTTCTTTTAAGATTAAACTCAATTTCAAAGTGTATATGTCGGTGACGATAAACTAAATGACTGCATTTCATGGTACAAAATAACTTATATCGGTAAAAACAGAAGAGAAAACCTTATGTAACATATAAATATATTCATATAAATCTTTTTTCCCCACTGGCATCAAAATGTAAAAAGTAGGATTACAGAATAGTATGATCTGAAACTACAGCTGTCACATAAAAATGCTATATTATGCAGGAGAAGACCATGATTTATATATGTTGCTCCCACTGTGTCAGAGACATGATGTGTCAGCTTATTTTTTATTAGAAATGTCAAAAACAGCATAAAACAGCAACACCTCTAACCCAAAGTTCACTACAATTTAGTTTCAAGTGAGTTTCTGGTCTCATCAGAATCTGAACATGTCAGGTTTTATGTGTAGAGCTGTGATATAAAATATTATAGTTAGGTGTTGGTCTACTGTATGCCAACACACTACTTTCTACAAGTCTATGGAGCTCTGTTTACTCATTTGTTTTTTTGATGATATTAAAGACGAGTGATATCCAAAACTTTGGTAATAATCAGATCTGGTAAATGTAAAAGCCTTTGCACATCATTCACATCAGTATTATATTTGTCAAACCATGCAGTGGCCCCATGCACTTGATGGGAGCACGGACATCCTGGAAGAGACTGCTCCTTTTCACCTTTAATGTTTTTCTATTTTATGTCTGTTTCTATTTATAACATTTCTTCTTCAGTTCTTTTCATTTCCATTAAACTTTGAAGTGAAACCAACCAATCATAAACATTAAAATGTCAGAACCTTGTAAAGATTAGTTTAGTATATAAGGTAGAATAGCCAACTTGAAATGTCCACTTTTATGAAGTCTGGAAGAAATCATCTAATTATATCTACCTCTTTTCAAGGTGCCTATTTGGTTCCTTACTTCATCCTCCTCCTCATAATCGGCATCCCACTTTTCTTCTTGGAGTTGGCAGTGGGGCAGAAGATCCGACGTGGGAGCATTGGAGTGTGGAACTATGTGTGTCCACGTCTGGGTGGGATCGGGATGTCAAGTCTGCTGGTAAGATTTTCTTATTTCCCTTTAACCAGCATAATCCATTTATTATGTTTATAGCTGTAAGCCCAACATACACACTTGGCAATACTTTCTTCAGCTGTAGCTGTTAAATGGCACCCAGGGAGAGCAGTTTGACAACAACATGGTGGGGAAGTAAAGTGAGGATCCTCCGATAAGAATCATAGAAGCTGCAGTGAGGGAAACAGCTGTCAAATCCTGCAGCTACACAGGAACACGTCTGCTGAATGTGCACCAGCTCCTGGATAAAACAACCAGAAGCCAAATCTCTGTCTATGTGATTTATGATGGTTTTCGTGTTTTTCTGCATCAACAAACAGTTCATATTTACATACCGATCAAGACGTACGTTTCCCCTTCAAACATAGGTTTGCTTTTATTTCTGGATGTCCTGGATGTACTGAAGACATCCAAACTATAAAATTACTTTTTAAATTCTTCAAATTAGTCCACTTTTGTTTTAATAACATTCTTTTTAAGGATTCTTTGGGGTAATTGCAGCTTTGAAAAAGTGATAACAGTAAAAAATAAATAAATAAAAGTCAAAATTTAAGTTTTCTTTACTCTCCTCTACACAGAAAGAGCCTAAGTTTTAATTTGTCAACATGCCAATGTGCTACATTTCCATGCATAACTATGTCTACTTTTCACATCTTGCTAGTGCTAAACTGGCCACAGACTATTATAAAAAGAAAGAAAGATACAGCACAGACCATGTGTAAGAGATCATATTTTAATATTTGTCCCACACAACGTATTCAACAGTCCTTGTATTTCTTGTCCGCTCGTGAGTCCTCACCTTTCTACTGTAGTCTCACTTGAAAATGGTTACGTGTAGATTTAATCTGCATGATTAGCTCTACATGTTAGAAAATACAAGGATAAACCGTTCCAGCTTATATAATTTTTATATTCATGTGTCATGATTCTCACAGTGTACAAGCTTGAATATGACACCACTTTGTTTAAGACAACTGGACAGATGTTTCTGGTGGGACTGGGCTGAATATGGAAAATTTGCCATTTGTTTTTATTTGGTACTGTATATTTGTCCATGCATACATTTACATACATATATATGCATGTATTTATGTACGTATACCACCACAGCTCTCTTTTGGGTTTATGAAACCCACTGATGTGTTTGAGAGTGAAAGTAGCCTTTCTTTAAAGCTGCATGACTGGCACAGAAAGAGCTATAAATACCTCATAGAATATCACAGCTGAAAAGAGAGCACTTTAATTATTCATGCTTTCCTCAACCTTATTTAGAGTCTGAATGTCCTTGCTGGAAAGACTGCTAAGAAGACTGTCAGCAACATGGGACATGCACAAGGCATTCTGCCTCATTTGCATGCTACACTCACGTTGCACAGATGTTCTGCATAGAATTGATGTTGCAAAGCTTAATATCTATCTATCTATCTATCTATCTATCTATCTATCTATCTATCTATCTATCTATCTATCTATCTATCTATCTATCTATCTATCTATCTATCTATCTATCTATCTATCTATCTATCTATCTTCTAGGTGTGTGGCTTTGTGGGGCTCTACTATAATGTGATTATTGGTTGGAGCATCTTCTACTTTTTCCAGTCCTTCCAGTACCCTCTGCCGTGGAACGACTGTCCAATCAGAAAGAATGGGACGCTTGCCAGTGAGTGACTTTAAATATGAACTGACCAACAAGTCAAACCACAACAGGACTTTTAAAATGTACATAAGATTCTTTGTCAGTCTAAAATTGTGCAAACTCTGCACTGTATTGCTACATAATACTGTTACAAGCTCCAAAGTTCAATAGTTTTGTATCTTCTTTATAAAAACAATAAAGCTTAATTTATATTAATACAGCTGAATTTCCAGTAAAGCTGCTCTTATGCATACATCTTTCAGTACTTACGTCAGACTGCTAAACGTGACAGAAACTGTAACTGAAACAGCAGCATGGTTTATTTACATTTGCAATGATTCCCACTGATAAAATAAGACACTGCTAAATGTCCCAACAGAGACCACAGAGTTACAGATTTGGGCATAGTTTGATGAAAAATCCATGTAGCCATGACTGTATGACTTTCATTTATCAGCATTAAAATAGTCAGTCTACTTTAACCCAGTAGCGAACTCACTAACTTATTAAAGATTGTTTTTGGAACAATATTTTAGAACGATATTCACACACATTATTGATGAGGCCAAGCATACTAAGGTCTCAAATTTATGCTTTAAAGAGCTACAGCGCTACAATCTTTTAGAAATTTTAAATTTATTTAATGGAAAACCCCTTGAGATGCAGCATCTCGTTTTCAAGGAGGTCCATAGATTTAATTTACATCTAGCCCTTTTATCCTTAATTTTAACTAAGACATGGAAAGGAAAACAAAGTCTTAACTCCTCTACAACCGTCGCTCACAACTTCTCTGACATAATCCAGACTGAAACCCTCTAGAGTTTATTTGATAAGTGGTGATAATAAGGTAAACCTCTGGGCAATCAAGAAGCACTCAGCATGTATATGACTCAGCAAGGCTCTGCTAGCTGACAGTAGGATGGAGAGCAGAGATTAAACTGCTCAGAATGAAGGACAGCAACAGAATATTTTGCTACATCTGCTTGCCGTAGATCTGCATCCAGTGTGACAGACAAAGAAACAGGACAACCAGACAAAATGGGCAATTAATAAATGTTTTAAACAATAAATTTAGAAGATATATGCCAGGCATACTGCAGACTCATGTAAAAAGATGATCTCTGTGTCTGTATGTGTTTATTTGCCTCTGCACAGATAAATCTGCACTATCCTGCAGTTTTATAACACTGCTGACTGTAATATCATTCACACACAGTTTTCAATATTTCATTTCCTCAAGGTTTAGTGCGCATAGAAAAGAATGTCTGGTGTTTATGTGAATTGGAGGTTCATGCTTTGCATACCAAGTACATATATGACCTTGTGTAACTCACTTGTCTCTAAGAGGTGTAAACCCGCTGAGAATTGAGATATTGACCCTGAACAGACATGCTCGGTTTCTGTATGTTTCCCCCTGCTGTCCTCCTCAACCTCCTGTGTCCCTGTTGTGTCTTCACACCTATTTCTTTTCCTGCATGCTCATTATCACCCAAAGTAAACTTCCATTTTCTCCCATTGGTGTATAGTTGTGGAGCCAGAGTGTGACAAAAGCTCAGCTACAACCTATTTCTGGTACCGGCAGACTCTGAACACAACCAGCACCATTGCAGAAAGCGGCGGACTTAACGTCAAAATGACCTTATCTCTGCTGGTAGCCTGGATCATTGTCTGCCTGGCCGTCATTAAAGGAATCGCCTCCTCTGGGAAGGTAGTATAGTGAAAAAGATTAGACAGAAATAGAGGAAACAGAAATATGAATTATGAATGTCCTTTGTTTTACGTTCCCGTTTTCTTCTTCTATATCCACAGGTGATGTACTTCAGCTCTCTTTTCCCCTATGTGGTGCTGTTCTGTTTCCTGGTCAGGGGTTTAATGCTGAAGGGATCGGTTGACGGCATCGCTCACATGTTTACACCCAAGGTGATCTTAACACAACAATTTCTCACCCAAGATACTTTTAACAGTCTGGATGCTAACGAACTCCTGTCATTTCTCAGTTGGAGAAGATGATGGAGCCACAAGTGTGGAGAGAAGCAGCCACCCAGGTCTTCTTCGCCCTAGGTCTGGGGTTTGGAGGAGTCATAGCGTTCTCCAGTTACAATAAGATAGACAACAACTGTCACTTTGATGCTGTGCTCGTCTCATTCATCAACTTCTTCACCTCCATTTTGGCCACATTGGTGGTGTTTGCTGTGCTGGGATTCAAGGCCAACATCATGAATGAAAAGTGTGTTGTAGAGTAAGTTGAACATCTCTAACCACCTTCCTGTCGTGATCTATGTTTTAATTTTGTTTTTTGTATCTTTCTTCAGATTTGTACTTTAATGGTGTAGCGTTTTACGTATTTTTTCCCCCTCTTACCTAAGTTATCTAGTTGCCTTTCTCTCTGCTTAGCAGCTTCAACTATCTATACCTCTTGGTTTCCACTGATCATAGCCAGATTTTCCAACTATATACCACTTTGTATCCAGTTAGTGCTGCTTCACTTTATTTTCTCTTGTTACCAGCCTGTTTTTCGATTATCTGCACCAGCATCGCACATTTTGTTGTCTCTTCGTAGAATTATTCTCTAGTAATGCAGAGGGACACTGTCCTATCATCAGTACGGGCAGATATTCAGCCAGCTGACTGTAATGAGCCCATCAGCAAACAGAACAATAATTGATTGTGATAAGTTATATTAATCTGGAGTGTTCTGGTTGCGTGATTATCAGTGTGACAGAGAAACAGGTGGCTACAACTTCCCTCAAACTTTTAAAATGATTTTGCTGCTATGTGTTGAGCATTTATAAATAGTTTCATGATAAATGTTTCTGTGATGCTTGAAAACGCAATGCTGAGCTTAACTGAACCAAACCTTTTACATGTGAATCCTACAGTCACTATGTAAATTATAATTTCTTCTATTTAGCTTAATAGTTATGTTAGATGGTGTGTCTGTATTAAGATTATTCTAATCCTTTTTTTTCTGTAGGAATGCTGAAAAAATCCTGGGGTATCTCAACTCTAATGTCCTGAGTCATGATCTCATTCCTCCACATGTAAACTTTTCCCATCTAACTACATCAGACTATGCTGAGATGTATGGAGTCATCAAGACAGTGAAAGAAGACGGCTTTGCTCGGTTAGGTCTGGATCCTTGTGTCCTGGAGGATGAGCTCAACAAGGTGAGTCTTTGGCACATTTTACCAAATAAACCAAATCCATAGAAATGAAAGCATCTCATGTTGTTGAACATGTCTTTGCAGGCTGTCCAGGGAACTGGTCTGGCCTTCATTGCTTTTACAGAGGCCATGACTCATTTCCCAGCTTCCCCATTTTGGTCAGTCATGTTTTTCTTCATGCTAATCAACTTGGGCCTGGGCAGCATGATTGGCACCATGACTGGCATCACCACACCAGTCCTCGACACCTACAAAGTCCAGAAGGAGCTTTTCACAGGTACCTCATCTCCCCACTACCACTCTGACTCTCCTCACAAGGCATTTGCTATTAACTGAAACCCTTTACTCAGCACTTAAATGGGATTAAAGTACATCTGGGAATGGACTGCATTAGGCTTTGTATCACTGCTCTGAGTGTTCTGAATGCAAAACATTAACAGGGAATAAAACCACTCTCTGGCTGTTACAGAAAATCTTTAACTTTTTTGCATAACATCATCTGAATGATCTCCCATCTTTCCCTTTAATTTGTGCTTTTTTCAGTGGGTTGCTGTATTGTGGCTTTTCTTTGTGGCCTGTTGTTTGTCCAGCGTTCAGGAAATTATTTTGTCACCATGTTTGACGATTATTCCGCTGGTCTGCCTCTCACTGTGGTGGTCATCCTGGAAAATGTGTCCGTTGCTTGGATATACGGAACTAAAAGGTAAGACTTTAATGAGCGGGTTGCTGAAGAGTGTTAAATGTGTGTTACTCTGTAAGTGGGGAAATTATTCAAAGTGTATTTTTTTCTTTTTCTTGTTAACTTTTGCTTCTGTCTCTTTGTCAGGTTCATGCAGGATCTGGAGGACATGCTGGGTTTCAGACCATCTATGATCTATTTCTACCTGTGGAAGTATGTCTCCCCTCTTTGTCTCATCATTCTTATCTCAGCCACAATCATAGAGATGGCCATCATCCCACCAGGATATAATGCTTGGGTTCAAGAGCTGGTCAGTATGTGTGTGGGTTGTTTCTGTCTTAGAATGGCTTCAACATTATCCAACCATCTAACAAACAGTTTAGACTAATCACATCTTATCTTTATTGGATGAATGAGTTTTGTGAATATGTTTGGTTTTAAACTTAACTGACAAAACTACACTACCTGCTTCATTTTTATTAGGTCCTCCTCATGTATTCCAGAACTGTTTGAGCTAAGACACATGAACTCCTGGGATGGTGCCTGACATGAGGAGAGCCTTGTGGGTTTCTGTAGAGCTAGTAGGCCAGGCCAGTGCCTTCGCAACTTACATTCCTTAAGCTGCTTGTGAGAAGTTGTGGCCTTGCTGGGAGAGCCCATGTCAGGGAAACTGCCACATGACTGTCTGGACCCAAGATACGCTTATTTTTAACTAGTTAATTTGTGTTATTTACAATAAGGTTGTTACAGTGAGTGGTGAATGATTGGTGCAAATCTGTCACACTACCCATAATACGACCTGATGGCAGCAGCTTTCCCAAATAGGAGCTCATGTGTCCCGTCCCAAACAGATCTGAGCTGCTTTGGCAGCACCAGGAGGAACAAAACCGTATTAGGCAGGTGACTTAATTGTCAAAGCTGCTCAGTATACAAGACACTAAAAATGAGATCGGACAAAAGTAAATATTTCAAGTATGCATTAAACATAGGTGCATGTTTTTCCATCTTTTCAATCTTTAGAGTTTTTTTCTATAAATGCTTCTTTTATTTATTAATTTATTTTTAAGTTGCACATTATCACTAAAACCCTCTTTGTCCCTTTAGGCTCAGGAACGCTTTCAGAGCTACCCTACCTGGGCTCTGATCATGTGTTTTGCTCTTATCATATTGGCCATGCTTCCTCTTCCGATCGTCTTCATCGCCCGTCACTTCAACTTAATGTCAGATGGTTCCAACAAGTTGTCTGTCTCCTACCGTAAAACTATGATGAAAGATATGTCCAACCTTGAGGAGCAAGATGAGTCCAGATTTATCCTCGGTGCTAAGCCGGGTGAGGCACCATCATCAGTTCTGGCACGCAGACCCTATGTGACTCCAGCAGGAAACAAATCTCTGGATCCCAACTCTCTGTCTCCAAACATCTGCTATGGTACAAGCTACCAAAACGCTGCCATAAGCCCCACCACACCAACAACACCACCTATGCCTGTTACACCAGAGTCTGACTCTTGACTGTTGTCTAACTCTGAAATACACACCTCTGACACCCTGTCCTGTATAATACATTACTTTTCAGCCATAAAGTCTCCACCAGGAGTCACTACCAAGGATTTCCACCACTACCCTTACAATGCAACAAAACTGTATGAAAGCAACTAATAAATTACGAGCACAGAATTCCCAAAATGACACCAAGGAACAATTTGAATGTCCAGAATGTTTCCATGTTTCCCAAAATCTAGACAACTGGTCCATTCATAGTTATAAGTAGAAAAAAACACTACACTACATCTGTATATATTTAAACTCATCAGGTTTTTGTGCTTGACATCTGTTCTGCGATCTGCTCTTTTTTGCCTTAGAATAAGTAGCATCAGCAGACATGAACCCAACAGAGATGTGCACGTGTGTGCACAGTGCAGGAGGTTGTAAAGAATGAGTCGGTGTTATGCCTCTGGCTGGAAAGTTTGAAGATCTTAACAGGGTTTCATTTAGCACAGTGGCACAGAGAACTGAGGTGAATGTAAATACGATTACTTAAAGAGTAAAAACTATCCATTTTTGTTGCAGCCCTTCCAAAGTTTCAAAGCCATGTACAGATTAGATAATGTGCAGCGTTTCCAAACTTAGCATAGGCATGAAATCTGGCCTGTGATGCTATGATCTGAAAAACAAATCTCATCATATGGATTTTCTGTATTAAAAGCTGCTCTAAAGACACCCAGTTGTGTTCTGTTCAGACCCAAAGTTGACCTCTTGCTGCAGTTTATGTCTACCAGTCCTTGTTCTTGTTCATTATGTAAAGCCGTGTACAGTGTAGAAATATAATTTAGGATAATACAGTTCTTCTTAGTTGAGAATCAAAGCCATTACATTCATGTTGTCACGTTCCATAGAAAATCACTGATTAGTTTTTCCACCAAAGAGTAGGAAGTAAATAAACACTTGAAATGTAGCACAGAATAAAAAACTTGATGAGCTGAACTGCACAAAAAAGTGAACTACAAAAAGCTTATTTTAAACTTGAGACTGAAACACATGGCAGTATGATGTATTATATGTGAAAGGAAGCACAGTTTGTTCATGAGGATCTGAAGCAAGTATGAAGTTTGCTTGTTTAATTCCACAGAAGCACAAGAGATTATTGTGCACAAATTATTGCCCTGAATTGTTATGTTATTTTTAAAATCCATGCATGTGTGTAACTGAAATATGCTGTCATTGACTTTCACACTGCTATCGTTATGTATTAGATATGCATTTATATTGGAGCACAAACTAAAATGCACAAACTATGAACATTACGACCAAAACATCACAAACATAAAAGAGACAATGGACCAAAAGATTTAGGAACTTATGGAGCAAAAATCTCACCGACTGACTTGATAGTATGCAATTCTGAAAGCCTTAGAATCCTCACATGCACAAATAGAAACGTACATGCAAACTTACTGTTTTCTGTACATCTGTGGAAAGTGTTACTGAAGACGGGTACAGTTGCAATGGATGTCTTGCTGCTAATATGTTTCATGTTCGTGCACACTGGTAGCAAGTAGCTGTGCAAAACTGTCTACAAGTTGAAAGTTAGCACGGTTAAGGTCCTGTTAGAAAATTAAACATTTGTTTATTTTTTTATTACTATATTCAAAGCAATGGTGTTAAGGTATAAATGGACTATATTTATATTCCTGTATATTTGCAGCTATGTAGACGTAATGAGTAACAAAGGTCTATGTTTTACAGGTCCTTAGTATGTATATTGTATATTTCATGTTCTAATGCTTACTGAAACTGTGTATTTTAAGTCTTACCTGTTTTATTGTTGCTTGTTCTTGTTGTGGGATATAAAAATGCTGATGTATGTGTGCGATTTATGTGGCTGCATCACTCGTCAGGTGATGCATCAGCGTCTGACTCCACCTTTGGTTTACCGGCCTACTTGTTTTCAGCCACACTAGCGGTCTGCCTCAAAGTGCTGTCGTAAGTACCCTTTATTACAACGATGCCTCAAAAGTAAATTCCAGTCTAAGTCATGATTTCAGATGTACACTTATGTCGCAGTAGAGCAGTAGAAGATGAGAAACCAGAAGGTGACCACTTGTGAAAGCTGAACCGGTGGAGGCGTGGAGTCAAAAGGCAAAAAACTTTAGCTACTGTGTTGCAGCTTTTCTTTCAATTCTTAAAACAACTATTATTGACTATGGACTTATAGGTTTGCTAAAGCAAAATTTAAAAATAGACAATTTCTTTTTAATCACACAACTTCTGTGTTTTGAATGTGAGTGCAAAACTAACAAAGATCCCAATAAAACATATAGAAGTGTATAGATGCTCTTACCAGAGCACGAAGGTTCTCTTTCTCCACATGCCTGTTATCATCTGAGGTAAAGCTCTTTGTTGTCAGTGTTCGGTATGGCCACATATGCATGCTTTTTCAACTTTATTTTCAAGCTGTTTCTTTAAATAGCCAAGTGTGCATGAGACTGAGGCCAGTGTAAAAAAAAACTCATGTAATGTATACACCAAACTACATTTTGGGCCCCTTCTGGTCTTGGAATAGCTATTTCCATTATTCATCAGTTTAAAAATATTGTTTGATGTTTTTTTTTTCTTTGATGAATGTCAAATGTCAGCTACTGGTGTGGCTTTAAACTTTTAGGTCTCTTGTGTCATTTTAGTTCTTCTGAGTCTGGTAATGCTGAGATTGTTTCATGTAGAGATCTCTGTTTTGTTCAGTCTGTAAATAGTCCTGTGTAACAAAACTATTTTGAATATAGTTTTTATTCCTGTGAAGTATATAAATGTCTGAAAAAGTAAGTAGTAAATGTAACAAAAATTAATAACAAACGTGATTAATGCACTTTTTTCCACAAGACAACAAAAAACATGGTGTTTGCTTTGTTGTCCTAATAAAAGCAGTAAGTTCACAATGTAAAAGCAATATCATGTCATTTAAGCTGCAGGATAACTGTGGCTAAAAGGAAAATGACACCTGCGTGTCTCCTCATACATAATAGGAATCCTTTCCCTCCTTATAGTCAAAAGGAGATAAAGTACTATGACTTTTTTAGGTGCTTGAGTGTGTGTGTGTATATGTGTAAAAGTGTATGTGTGTATAGAGATAGATTGGTGTATGCAAGACCTTACTGAGAACACATTATTAACACTATCTGTACAGGATACCCACTAAGAAATGTCCCTTTACAGCTTTTCTTTTTTTTTCTCTCCTCAGTAAGATTGTATAGTAATGGAAAAAAATGTTTAAAAAATTAAACAGACTATAATAAAGAGTGGAAAAGCTGCTGTTGTATTTCTGGGTTTATTGTTCAAACATACGTCACTTACCAAAATTAGTACAACTTTAAGGTTGTATTTATTGACACTTTAAAGCAAAACTTCCTAAGTTTTCAACCTTAAAACTCTGTGCTTCTGATTTTTTCTGAAGGCAGGTTTCCATTCATTCTCCACATTCCTGGAGTCGTCATTGGCTTGCAGCATTCCAGGCCTTTGTGTTCCAGCCTGGAGCATCACCTGACAGCTGCATTTTGCTTTATGGCACCACGTCACATGGCAGCAACTGGACATCAACATATCAGTTGTTTTGGACATGCGCTATCACTGACTAGGCAAACAAATTCAGGAGGACATTACTGGAGGAAGTGGGGAAAAGAAAGAGAGGAAGTTACAGAGCAAGAGATTAAACAGAAGTCAACATCAGACTGGATTTTACCAGCTAGAGAGAGCTCAGAGAAGAGACATGATGCAAGATGATAAGCCCTTTATGGGGCATTAAAGTATGGAAATCTGCCAAAGTTCAGTGGTGCCTTTTTAAATAGCCTACAGTATGTCTGATGTAGAATCTCATTAAACAACAGAAGCAAAAACTACAGAGCAGTGCCATCTATATTGCTTTATTCCATAAATGATAGAAGTTATTTTCTCCAACTTAAAGAAATATACAGGTGTAGGTTTAAATTTGTGCTCTATTTACACTTTATACAACTTAATAGAAATACAGTGTATGACCTAGAAAAAAAGATTTTGTTGATTATGATAGATTCATTTTTTAATCTGATTTTCAAGAAAGTTCATCAGGTTATTCTACCTGAAGTGTGATCCAAAACATCATTCAAGTTATCTGGTGCCCCTGAGATGTTTGCAATACAACTATACACATAATGAAAAAAAACAAAACAGAAAACACAGCAACACCTGGTCACTAATGAAATCAGTGCAATGACATGTACTTCAGGACTGCTGCAGAATCCAGCTAAGCACCCAAAAACAGAGATGTAGCTTGATTTCACTGTTGTTTACTCCCTTACACTTATCGCTGGGTCCTCCTACATCATGTTTTTATCCAGTACAATCAAGAGTGCATAAGCGTTGCTCTGTGTAGTCCAAACTTCAAGAATCAAGACACCCTTGTAAACAGTCAAAAGTTGTTTACAGTTCTCTGTGGTGGTTCACAGTCTACGTCGTTTCAAATCACAGATCCTGATGCAAGATTTGTCTCCAAGCCAGAAGCCCGGATACAGCGGCTCTGTGAATTTAGCTTCTATCTTGTAAAGAAACTTCATATTGTCTAATACTTCATAAAAAGACACAGTTCCCTCTTTGAATTTAAGATACACTCCAATCCTGTGGTGACTGGGGAGTGCTAATAGCTTGATACTCTGAGCATCGTGGCTAACAGAGTAGGTTTCAGACCGATCCAGACTCCAAGAATTTGAGTTGGCCCCAAAGGCTGAGAGTTTAGAGTGGGTTTTTCTGTCTATTCCTTTGTAGGCAAGGGCTATTTCCATTTTGTCTCCTTTCACATCTACCTCATAGTAGCATCGCTCAGCCTGCAGTTCCTCCCTGCACAACACCTGCCGCCGACGGATGAACCTCTGTGGGCAACGAATGGCTGGAGTTTTACACCTCTGGGGAAACAGCATCACCTCTTTGTCTCCTTCAGAAATAGTCAGGTCCTCATGGGCTGTTGTGGGGTCCAGAGAGAGCTCACATGCATCTGAAACAATGAAAAGAATAAATGGTAAAATTAGCACTTTAGGAGCATAGTAGTGGTTGGACATGTCAGTATATGAAATAAGGCCATATTAAACAGTCTGAATGTAGACTCACACTGAAGAAACTCTTCCCTGGTTTTAGGCTCTGTTTTACTTTCATTCATGATCCTGTTATCTTCAGGAAGACCTATTACACAACATTAGAGCATCATTAATATGGATGGATGGATGGATGGATGGATGGATGGATGGATGGATGGATGGATGGATGGATGGATGGATGGATGGATGGATGGATGGAGATACAAACCCTGAGAGTGTGAGGAACTGGCTTCACATCTTTGCTCCATGTCTCGGACTGATTCCTCTTGCTCTTTCAGGTAAGCTTTCAAAAACAGAGACATGTATTAAAAGAACTGGAGCGGAATTAGAGTCAATCTTTCTACATGTCAGCAAAGACAAATACCAGTAGAACAGATAGAGGCAAATTCTTTGTCACAGAATTCTTCCAGCCGCTTCCCGAGTTGTTCGACAGCTTTCTTTGTATCCTCAAAGGGAAGAAACAGATCCTCTAAACCGTCATGGAAAGGCTGGAGATAATCTTTCTCACAGAGGCGTTGCACACGGGGCCATTTCTGTAACAACAGAGAACATATAGTCATGTGGAGACGATCTGTCACCCAGATTCAGGTCAAGTTTCACAGATGTGACTGTAGCACCTGCAGGAAATGTGCATGAGGTTCAGTTTGTGCTAGACACTCCAGGTGAGCATCCTGTGCCTTCATCTTCTCTATTTTCATCTGGATCATCTGCTTTGAGATGTGAACCTGGGCTGCTGCTGCCTCCACCTGTGCTCCGATCAGCTGCTTCACTGACATGTAACGTCTCTGAAGGCAGTCAATGACTCTGACTATGGCACTTTCACAGTAGTCCTCTGTTTGTCTGGCTTCCACCTGTTTTATATGCAAATGAGATGTATCAGTGGATCTGTGGACAGAGACGTATACATAGTGCAAACAATAAGAAACGCTTTCCTCACCTGAATCTGTTCAGACATCTCCCCCATGTTCTCCCACTTCTTCTCTTGCTCCTGCAGAGTCTCTCTGAGTTTTGTCTGCACCTTCCTCAGCTCCTCCTTAAGTGCATGTTAGATCAATTAACATTATTTTACAAGATTTATAAAACTGCAATAAATTTTATTTTGTCTGCTGAAATGTAGCTGTGTTTATAACAGACTGGGTAAACAGGATCTTGCTTTGTATGTTTAGTTTCTTTGTTTAAATTGGAAACATCCCCCTAGTTCTGTCAGTGTCATGCCTGCATCCATAAATCATTTCATTATCCACGAAAACATTATTTTAGTTTTTTTTTTAACTGTTAAATGTTAGGGCTTCCTTTACATTATTCATTTGTTGTTTTCAAAAAAATTACTGCCACTTTAAGTAATGTGTTGGACTCAGTAACACACACTTCAGTGACCTATTTCCACAATCCTCTATGACAACATGAAATGACAGTCTGCAATATATTTCTAGAAGAAAGCTTTAGCTTTTGTGGGTGTATATCGTTTCCTGCCAGCAGGAAGGTGCCATGATGTTGCACAAATTTTATCTTCGTTCCCCCCCCACCCCTAAGTAACTAATCAAAGATATCTTCTCTCTTCAGTCTAAAAGCAGGTTAACCTTAAATTAGAAAAAAAACATGTGAAATCTTGATGAGATCATTTTTGTTTTAGAAAAATCAATTTCATAAGTTCTCAAAAGCCATAATGATTTAGATATTACTTGAGTTTCTTTTGCTGTTGTTTTAGTGATTAGGGTTGCTGCACAGGATAAGATTGTCTTACAGCTGGACTGGGTTTCTGACTCATAATGGAAAATTTCACCTGGACTGAACCCAAACTCCTCCTGGAGCCCGCCCAGCATTTTTCCTGTTTACAGGTTTATAGTTAAAAAAAAGAGTCCTCTTCATTGGTTACTGACTAGTAAATGGCAGGATTTCTTTGTGTTTGTTATTTTATTTACCTGCTTTCTCCTCCGCTCCTCCATCACCAACCCAAATCTATGCCCTGAATGCTTTGTTGAAGCACACAGAGCACATAGGATATGATTATCTGTGCAGCAGTAAACATCCAGTGGGATCTTGTGGCGAGGACATAAAGGTTTCCCAGATGTTTCTGTGCTGCTCCGGTGTCTCTTCAGTGCCTGCAAGGATTCAGCTGAAAGCTGCTCTTTCCTTTTCCTACTCTCAGTTTCCTCTGTGTCTCTCGCCACCTCAACCAGAGTTGTGTTCTTGATCAAATGAGGTCTGTAAGGAAACTTCTGCCCACATTCAGGGCAGCTGCAGTTCAACTTGTCCCGCTCCCAGCAGTCCTGGATGCAGTCCAGGCAGAATTTGTGTCCACAGGGGATAGTTGCCGGATTCCTGAGGAGCTCTCTGCAGATTCGACAAGAGAGACGATTCATTCTCACAGGCATATGAAACTCTGCCATGTTTGTGTGGAAAAAGGCGCGTTTTTTCTCATCGTTTCATTTCCTGAACAACTGACTCAGAAGCCTTTGGACTGATTTGTTCATCTCAGAGCGGAAGTGGGTGTGACCAAAATATTTGAATTGATTTCAAACACAGAAGTAGTGAGGAGGAGGTGGGGTGGGATAAAAAAAAAATGTTTAAATTTATTTATAACGTAAGTGAAGAATTAAAGACAGCAACGTACTGATTACAGTGTTGATAGGATTTTTTTTTTTCTGATGAGTGAAAAGTCCTGCAGCATAGTTCAAAATATTTACAGCACGCCTTGTACATAAAAACCATAAAAACTGGCCAAGAGATATTTAAAATTTCTATTTTAATTTATAAAACCTAATTTTATTCTTTGTGATAAGACAATTTTCAGCAGGAAATTGTCTGCTATGTTTTAAATTAACTCTAAAAAGTAGAAAAAGAAACATCTGACATGTAGAAAGAAAATTTGTAATACTTTGTAATCACACGTTTAAAAAAATTGGTGAATTTGTGATGTATTTATGTTGATATTGATGCATTTGTTCCCTTGTTTAAGTGGATGTTAATCTTCATTTGACCCCTGCATGCTGCAAAAAGATCCAGCTCTTTACAGCCCAGCTTCCAACTTTGCTCACCTCTCTTTCACTTTCTAAAAAATGCCAAAACAAAAGCATTTAAAGAGAAACATGAATCCAACTTGAATGACAGTATAGTTTTATTACAGTACTTAAGTCTATGTAAAACAACAACAGCCATGACAAAATACATTTCACAATTTACACACGTTTTCATTTTCTTAATCCTTCCAATAACAAATTAAACAAACCATGGAGATATATATATAAAAAAAGGTTCTGGGAAAGAATTCACGAGTTCAAAACATTTGTCTGATGAGTGAATAAAGAAAATGACTCTTCTTACTGTGGGCAGAAATCTAATGATGCATTTTCATGTCCATCCAGCCTGGTGGTCAGTAAAACCTGGATGGCTGTCTGGATAGTCCCCGAAAACAGCAAAAAATGCTCAAAATGAATCAACATAAGATGGAATAATAAAGTCAATCCTGTAAACAGGAACTCATCATATTCAGATCATTATTTAAAAAGTAAAATGTTGGTATTTGCACATAAACTAACCCCCCCCCCAATAGTTCCTATACACTCCTTTTGTCTTGCTAAGAGAAATAAAACAGAGGAATGTCTGATTTGTTACATGTAACTTTACTGTGTGGAGTCCAACCTCGACTCAAGAGTTAATACATAAAATTTATTTCAAATAAGTTTAATTAAAATTAAAAGCAAACATACAGTCATGTAGTTTTTCCAGCTCATTTACTGACCTAGTGTAGGAGGTAAGAGGCACACAGAGCAAATACCTACAAATGCAAGGTTCGATTACAAAAGTGGGAGAAGCTGGAAAAGTCTCAGTCAACCTCAATACAAAAGGATGAGCTTTCTTTTTTTTCCCCCAGATTGGCATCCTTAATGCCAAACGTCTTAAAAGGCAAAAGTTAATAACAAAAACAAAAACATTTGGTTAGAGCCTTGAACCTGTTCAACCAGCTGATGTTTGGTAGTCAACATCTGGGAGACTTCTGAGTGAAATCCATCCGTCAGAAAATGTAGCACGATGCTGCGTTCAGAGTTTGATCAGCGAGAACACTGTCTGTGTTTTTCTCTGCACTCCTTAACAAAACTGTTTATTTAAGGGGGAAATAAAAGAACAAAGATGCTAACAGTGGCTGATCCTCACTGTAGCAGTTCTTCCCAAGAAATGGGTTTGGAGAAAACCTCGCGCTCCAGCCAGAGGTCATAGTTCATTTGGAAGTCCTCAGGCAGATCTACTCGCTGTCCCAGAACACTCTGCAGACAGTTGTCCACCGGCAGGAAGTCTGGATTGCTGTGGCTCTTGTCGTAGCGCCGACTGTTAAAGCGTTCAATGCTAGCCCGCAGGGCGCACTCTTCAGCCTGGAAGTCCCAGGGACGAGCGTCCAGATCTGTTCTCAGAGACAAACAGACTTAGTAAACTTTGGTCTACTCTGAGAAAGTACAGCTAAATCCTAACATATATACATTTAATGTAGTAAAACTCTGTAAATGAATGCTGTAGGTGTGGCTGTAAACAGCTGAATATGTTAGGAAGGTGAAACTAAAGTGTAGAATCTCAAATATGAAAGTTAACTCAGTATGGTCAGGTTTTTATTGACATGAATGTCAAGTTTACCTCTGATTTCAAATTGGACATATTATATTACTACTGTTATCACTATTACTACTATTAGTACTGAAACTACTACTACTATTAGTTGTTGCTGTAATAGTCAAAACATTCCCATAAGATTCTTTTTAACTTACAGAACACATACTTTAGAATTAAACCTGTTTACATAATATAAATATACAATAACTGACATGCATAACAAGCCCCCAAATTATGTTGTAAACTTACAGAACTTTGGTAATGACGAGTAATGTAATTTTACTCAAAATTGCAATTAAAAGTAAAAGAAGTACAGTAATTTACTGTCAAAGCTGTGTTTTACAGATTGTTTTAGCAAAAAAAAAAAAAGCCTAATTTTTCTGCCATTTTGCATTACTTGAACTTTCCATCTTTCTGATTTCCTTTTATTATAATAAGATTGACAACAGTAAGTATGTGCTGCTTTACAAATGATTGGGTATCCAGTCTGTTTGTCCTGTAAAGATTTGGGTAAATTTCTCTGTCCTATGTGGCAGAGCTGGCCATAACAAAACACAATAACTGGATGTGAGGACACTTACAGCTAACCTAGCGACATTAATCCTACTAACAACCCTTCCCTTACACATTCTGATTTTCACACATTTTTGTGGACAATTTAGTAGATTCAGTGTAGCTTCAGGTTCTGCTCACCGTTTCCATACGCCCAGTCATCATTAAGACGATGTCGGACTTTCTGGTAGATGGCAGACATGGTCTTCATGTTGCTCTTCCTCCACTGCCGCCCCAAGTATTTAGTCTGCACTTTGAGCAGTTTAAGGACATAAAGTTGCATCATGGCCTGCTTGACTTTCAGCGCCCTCTTCAGGATGGGAGCAGATTTAAAGACGACCAGCATCTGGTGGAGGAGAGAGAAACGTAAAGATATACACCAGCAAATATACACATACAAAAGTCGTCTATCTTGATAAATATGATGTGAACTTCTCTCACCATTGTTCTGGAGTGTTTCCACTTAGTTAGTTTGTTCAGGATCCTCAGTAAGTTGATACATGAAAACAGATTCCTCCAGCAAAACTGATTGTTATCTCCTGCTTCCTGTAATACAGAAATAATTCAGAGTGAGAAAAAGATCCGGTTTGAAATCGCTGGACCAAGTCAAAACAGAAATGTGAAAACTCACTAAACTCTCAGCAGTTAACTCCGGGAGCTCGTGCACCACGCAGTATGGAAAGTCAAGTACAGAAATGCTGTTCAAGAAACAACAATCAGGATCAGGAAATAAAAAGATATAAAATTCAGTTTTTACCAAGTATTAATCAGTTTTATTCTATTTAAACAGACCCTCACAGTACCTATTCTTAGCTGTGATGTAAGACATGATGTTCTGGTTGAAGAACTTCAGGATGAGTGGGATGCAGTTGGCAAACACCAGGTGCTGAGCCATATACTCAAACTACAAAAAGAGCACACACAAAGACAAGCATTGCTCAGGTAAAGAGATTTCCCTCACAACAATGTCTAAGCTTGAAAACAAGCATGTGGCGTTCAAACCTGATAGACGTGGTTTAGTTTGAAGTGCTTCAAAAGCAGCAGCAGGATGGCAGAGATGGCTTTCACAATGATTTCTTTGTGACGATTGACGTCGACGCCAAGCTTCATGCTCTGCAGTACGGTGGTCCTGCAGAGTCAGATAGAGATCAGCACCACACAGCAAAGCACGTGACCTTCAACCTGCAGACTGAACTGTTCACGTTTAATTATAAAGCCTTTAAAGCCTGTTTTATTCAGCACCTCGGCTTTACAGCTTCAGCTTCTTCCTGGACATAGTTAGATACCTACACTGTGAACATGAACATTTCTACAGATATTCTGATGCTGATAAAACATTTTTATCTACAATAATCTGCTGAAAGCATAATCTCTTTAACTTCAAGTTAGAGACTAATTCCACAATCTGTATACCTGGACTTAGAATATGAAGATATTAATGTTATTGTTTAATTGTTGGTTAAGTTTGGCTATTTTCCTGGTCGATCCACTTACGGCATCTCCTCCGGCAGCACATCAGCCAGGATATTAATGGAGTCTGTTTTGGCTTTGGATGTCGGCGCAGCAGCAAGCAGGATCTTTAGCAGCGCAATCTAACATTCAGGGAGAAACACATTGTCAAGTTGGACATTAACATTTACCTTTAACATGCTTTTAATTGTGACACCATATTTAATTATTGCAGCTTTTCCTTTAATAAATGGAGATGTAATTCAATAGACATTATTTTAATTCGTCGTTGTTTGGCCAGAGTGTTTGAATTTAAAAATATGACATGGAGCTTACAGGGAAACGTTCAAACAAAACAAGCCAGCTTAACACCATGCTTCAATTTTTCTCCCACAAAACACACAGTGACAAAGATTTTAGGCTGTGGATTGTTTTGTTTTGTTTTTTGCAACAGAGAGTTGGTGCTTGATTATATGAGGAGGAGATACATACAAAATAACAAAACTTCCATTACACTGGTCCGCAACACGATCAAATTTCAGCATTAGATAAAACATTGTAATTGGCAACTCAGGACGAGTACTATTAGAAGCAAATTATAACCCAACAACTCATAAAACACACAAAGATAGTTGAGTTCTCCACGTGATCTCAGCTACACCACAGCTGAAACTCATCACTGCTGTAGGTTGTTCACACAGGCTGCATGTAGCTCAGTGCTGCATCAGTGTGTGCTTACAAATAGAAAACCCCCATCATAGTCAGCTGATTGCCTCGTGTTTGATTGTTTTTCACCCCCCAGTGTGCAGATGCATATCAGAGGTGTCTCAAACATCAGCTCTGATCCCCTATTCAGCCTCTGAATTAATAAAAAAGGATGTGGATACTGAAGCTCTATTAGTCCTACTTTCAGCAGGCAGTATGGAAACACTATTTACCATCAGTCATCAAGCTTAGTCAAAAGTATTAAACTGAAACAAAACCTCATTATGCAGTTTCACATACATTTCAGTGACATGTATAGCTCAATCCACCATTGCACATCAGTGTTTGACCTGCATATATACAGGAGGCAACGGCAATGAGGACCCCTGTTAGGTCAAATATCAGCCTTTTCAACAGCCAAATTCAACACAAAATTAAATTAACAGAATAATTTAGTGTCTTTTTGCAGCCATCTATGAAATGCTGCTCTAAATCTAAAGGAAAATACAAAATTTTATTTAACACATTTGGATGCAGATATTTTACTACAGCTCAGTGTCACAATCTGACATTTTCATGTACAGTTCCTCCTCTGATCTGTTGCTCCCTCTCGGTGTGTCTGTGACAGCAGGACAGAAGCAGCACTGCATTGGAAGTGAGTTAAATCAAGGTTGTTATATGAAATTTCCGGCTGCAACAGAATATGAGCTGATCCTGAGGCTGCAAAGTCATGAACAGCACTAACCATGTATTGAGGCAAACTGGGCAGAATTCCCTGATAGAGCAGTTCAGTCGCGCACATCTCCACCTCCTCTTCACCCTGACAACAAGGAAACAGAAAAGCAAGAAATGAGATGCAGACAACAAAAAAAAAAAACTCTAAGCAATCTGATTATTAGCCTTGAAGGTCTGCTCTCTATAATGTAGCATGATGCTGTTCCAGACTTATCTTATTGAGAACAAATTATCATAAAAAATGAGTTAAATTTCCGCTTACACCAGATAGAGGAGTTTTCTGGTATTCCTCCTCCTTTGCAATCTGTATTTCTGCTATAGAAATGTACTTGTGCTGGAAAATAAGAAGACATTAGCTTAAATTCCAGGAGTATTAACAGCTCAGCAAAAATATAAATCTATTCTGCAGGGAAATATTGACACACTGTGCAGTATGTTGCAATACCTGCTTTAACGTCTTGATGCTCTCATGAATGGGCCTGGGTAAACCAACCACTGTATCTGTATCGCTGCAGGGCATGCAGGAAAAAATGCTTTATTACTTGATCTTAGCATGTTAACATAGCTGGTGTCAGATATCACTTTTAGTTATAGTCAAGAGAGAACCTACCTTCCAAGCGTGTAACCAATGAATTTACTTCGACTTGATTCCAGAAAATTTTCAATGTCTTTTTCCCTGTTGGAGCAAATAATTACAAAATAGTGAACTTTAATTGTTCACTCTGCATGTGTAAACAGGAAGAAGGAGCCACCTAAATAAATGTGGTAGTTGTAAATTTGAACGACAGCTTATCAGTGAGAAAGAATTCATAACAAATTCTGCAATTTGTTTATTGGCACTGAATATTACCGGACTTTGGGAGCCCACGGCAGACCCTTGACGAAGAACACCTTCTCTGACGGAGGGTGAGGAATAGGTGGAGGCATCACCTCGTCTCTTTCTAAGGGGAAAGTCTCTGTTTCTAAAGAGTTGTCATTGTCATCATTGTCATCCTCATCTTCACGAGAGTCATCAGCCTTGTAGGGATCCTTCTCATTGAACGCGTCCAAGTTGTCCTGTTTGATCAGAGCCTGAGTAAAACAGAAGGAGAGAGTTAAGATATTATTATTGTACTGAATGTAATCATTTAAATAATAATATCAAAATGAGTAAGATACTAAATTTAATAGCCATCTGAATAATGCTTAATAACAGTAAAAGCTCTTTAAAAGGTCATTTATACTATTTATTTGTTAGTTTTTAATCATTCTTTCCACATCTGGGGCAGAAATAAATACAATCAAATAGTTTGTAACCAACTTCATGCAAGAGCTTTAGTTTCATGTTCAAACTCTTGTAGTTCAATTAAGATTGTAAATAAGGACGTAAAAAGCAGTTAGACTGTAACTCAAATCAGATTTTAATATTTTAAACAGCCTGGATATATTTAAGTAGTTTTACATGTCAGTTTAATCTGTAATATGCTTTGAGTAAGCAGCTGCAGCAGATACGTCTACCTTGTGTTCACGGCGTGCACGTTTTTGTTGTTGTTCGATGAGATCAGATGCCGACGCGGGAGGAGACGCTGCCCTCATACTGCGAATGACTCCAATGCTGTCCTCTGGAAGAGGAGGAAGACCCAGTTCCTCACGTTTACGGACCTTTATGCTCTGAAGCTGTTCAAACCCTCCAAGTGTGAACTGAAACAGAGAAGAGGAGGATTCTCACAACTCAATGTTTCTTTCAGCACCAGATAACGCTTGTGTTTACAGTCATAAATGCTGGACATTTTCATCTCTCACCAGTATGCTCTTCCACAACAGCAGTAACACCTTCTTCATTGGAAAGTGAGGGGCATGTCCACTGCAGAACTTGGTAACCATACCAAAGAGTGTGACAGAAATCGGTTCGTTGTTGAACAAAGGGGATCCTGAGTTAAACCAGCATGGTGCGATTAGTATACATATTAGAGTTTGCATATATCCTTAATGTGACAAGCTGCTCTAAGAAAATTTACCCAGTTCTGCTCTGAAAGTTTCCCTGATGATTTTCCATTCAGGTTTGTCAGCTGGGTCATCCTGCTGGATTGTCTCCACCATCAGGTACATTATATTAAGCAGCACCCTGAGATCTGTGCTGTCAGCGAGGGAGATGGCCGGCTTTCTGACTGCACTGCTACAGGCAGCGCTGTTACTAAAAAACAGAAAGCACATAACTAAACATTCAAGATTAATCTCACTAACTTGACACTTTTTTTTTAAAGCAAACTAACTTTTTTGTTGTTTTTGTTTTCTAAATTTAGGTTGCCAAAATTAAGACTACCTAAAAAAAAATGCTGATAACAGTAAAAATAAGTTCATTTACGCTCAGTCTAGATTCCTACTGAGTGCTGACTGTTATGCTTGTTTTAGTTTTGAGCACATCTGAATGTAAATTAGCATTTAAAAGGAATATTCTATGTTGAAAACTACCATTTTCAAAACACATGTTTGCTAGTGGAAAACATACTCGATCTCCATGTTGAGCAGTTCCACCAGTGCAGAGAAAGTCCCCACATCAAGCAGCAGAAATATGTTGTATCTCATCCAGTGCTGCACTTCAGTCTCAGAGCTGCACTCTGCAAACGTCCCTGGGGAGAAAAACAATGTGCTACTGTAAAATATCCTGAGATAAACAAAAATATCTTCCCCGCTTGTAAGATTTCATTCTATTTCTAATAAATAAAAAGCATTGTATACTAACCCTGGGCCATGTAGAGAATGGCTCTAGCAACCTTCAGTCTTTTCTCACGAGCAATGACCTCCAGACCGTCCAGGAGGCGCATGGCATGAGCTCTGTGTTGAACTGCGTCCAGCTCTGTCCACTTCTTATCAGAAACTGATGCACAGCAAAAGTAAAAAAAAAAATCCAAATGTTATGTACATGCTAACTTAGTCTTCAATCTATAATAAATGTTTGTTAAACGCACTATATTTATCTATATTTAATTAATTACCATGAGTTCTGAATTCCTCCTCAAAGCACTTCCTATTAAGAGCAAATTCTGGTCCTTCAGTGTAGCTGTAAAGCTCTGAAACATACGTAAAAAATTATATAAAACAACTAAGCAAATCATTTACATGTATATGTAAAGGTTCTGAGAAAATGATGCAATCAGAAAGCTCGGTTATACACACCTGACAGTTCTGCAGCCCATTTGTCTGTATCAGAATATTCAAACTCAAGATCTGGAGACTCAGACAGCCCCTGTGCACAACACATGACAAAGCATCAATCAGGGACGCGGCATTTAGACACAAAATTACCTACTGTGCATTTAATTATAACCGAGCTTAAGAAATCTTTCAAATCATATCCACAAAAAATATATAATAAATAACTTATGGTTTGATTATATGTAGGGGCAACAGACTTCTGCATTTTAAGTGATTAGGATGACTTCCTAAGAAATAGTCCAGTGTAAACTAGTTATCATATAATAAGCCAATTATTGGAAAACTTGTTGAGATTTTGTAACATTCTTGTAAATCACATAAATTATAAAGCATCAGTGATCTTTAAAATAAGTGTGAACCATCTGTGGCTTATTAAAACTAAGTGTTAGGTAAACTATTTTACAGAACTGTGCATCTTTAAAATTTTACTTCAATGTATTCAACAGGGCAGTATTGTGTTTTTTCTGACTGCATTAACAGCCAATTACGTCGTAGTTTCCTATTTTGTATATGAGCCACTGGATAACAGAATAACACCCAACAGCCAAAACTGGCAATGTAATCTGGTGGGAAACATTGGTATAGGCATTCGTGTAGATGCAACACAAATCTAAAACATAGTTGAAGAACATTTCCATTTCATCTCAACATTTTGCTCCAGCAGGAATATGTGTTGTGCCACAATGGGAAGGAAAAAAAAAACTTCTGAGAAACCACTGAAGAAACACAAAACAGAGACCAAAGCTTTGACTTGGCCTCCAATCTAAATCGATCCAAACAACATCGATCCTAATTCCAATAAAGATCTGTGGGATAAGACAGAAAAAAATAAATCTACCAAGGTCTCAATCATAACTAACAAGACCAAAAAAACTATACACTGTTAATGTCAAGGGTACCCCAAGAGTCACTTTTCCATACTCTTACAGGTCCAGAGCTATCTTGATTGCACCACATTACACAATATTAAGAAAAGTGGTTTTAACGCTCTTGTTAAGTGATATTAATCAAAATACGTAAGTGTGACGGATTATATATATTATAATTCATGGAGCATAAACAAAAAGTCAGTTTGTTTTTTTCATCCATTACAGTAGGGAAATTTAGGAAATTGATGTCCTGTCCCATGGATAAATCGGTATCAGACAAACCTTTTTCTTAAAACACACATACACACACGCACACACAAACACACGAAGACCATTCTGGCAAATGCATATTCAGTTTGCCATGGCGTGGCAAGTAAGTACATCAAAAATAAGAAACACACCTAAAACATATTAAGTAGCCAGTCTGGCCTGTAACAGGCTAATGTCGGTTTGCTACTGCCTACCTACTGAGTTACATTTAAATCCAGACAATAAAGTTACAGGACAACAAATTAAATTAAACATAGCTATAAACGTGTTTAAATAAGGAATCTCGGTTGCTATTGTTAGTGACCAATTGATGTTGTAAATACTAATAAAGCTACACTGACGTGGTTAGCTAATGTTGCAGGAGCAGCAGGAAAGGCCTAGTGTTTTTATTGTTGACTGAAGACCCTGGAAGAAATTAAATCGCAGCCTTTTGTCAACATACCTCTGAGTCTTTCCTTGGATTTCGAGGAAATTCGCCCCTGCTTTTGTTTGGTATCATTGCTCTCTGTTTGTTGTTTACAGGCAGCCCACCACCGTTGTCACCCACATCCATCATTTTTTTGGGGCGACGTGTACTCTCGCGAGATTACATTCAATCAGCGAGAGTTTGCCTCTGACTGGCTGCATCGGCTACGTTTTTTTAAACAGTATTTTTTTCATGGTACAGCGACTTGCCACAGATTGCACTGTATTTAAGTTGCCTCCGTCAGTTATGTCTCCTTAAGTTCTTCCAATCCACACTTGTACTCCAAACTGTTTATAACTATTTGTAGCTTATTAAAGTTATTTGTGACTGCTATGTGTTTAGCGTCAAGCTGCAGAATTAATTTATGAACAATCAGATATCTTCACTGTACTGCATGACGAATACCTCTTAATCTTATTGCCCCTTCTGTATTAGGCAGACTAGAGAGGCACTGTGGCCCCCTGCTTAATTTTGGCCCCTAAAATGCCATTGCCTAGTCACTGGTTGCTCTTTACAGGTGAGAAAATGTGACATATTGTTGCAATTTGAGCATTTCTTACAAGTATAATCATGTTATATTATTATTATTATTATTATTGCGGCAGCATATATCTATCTATCTATCTATATATATATATATATATATATATATATATATGTATATATGTATGTGTATGTATGTATATATATATATGTGTATATGTATATATATATATACATATACACATACACATATATACACACACATACACATATATACACATACATACATATATATATATGTATATGTATGTGTGTGTATATATATATATTTTATATATATATAAAGACAAACTGGCTGCTAATAAAAGGGTATTTATAAAAGGTAGAAAATTGCATTTCTGATGACACAAATGTAACAATTACATGGGCTGTGAGCCAGCATGTACCATTTGAATTCAGATGTCTTAACTTGACCTCTTTTTTTTTTAGATGTGCCTATATAAAATCCTGGATTGACAACTGCAACATCCATTCACTGTATCCATGGTGAATATATAATTCAGTAGGCATCCACGTCCATGCGGGTAGAACATGGACTCTCCTGGTACTCAGGCTTTCCCCCACAGTTCAAAATTATGCATTTTTGGTTAACTGGTGCTTCTAAATTCTTAATGAGTTTAGGTGGTAAGCCTGTCTGTTGGCTCTGTGACGGACTGGCAACCTGTCCAGGGTGTACCCCACCTTTTGCTTAATAGCAGCTGGGTTGTAGATGGGTGGATGGATTACAGACAGTATAAGAGGCATTTCCTGATTCAAGTGTCTGGTACAGGGGGACAAGTCATATCTGAGCCATTTTCAAATTTCAACTCTTTATTAAAGGAAACGGTACACAGAAATTTTACAGCATGTAGACTGATTAACTTATTCAAACTACAGTGTTGAAAATATAGGCCAACATCATAGCTAATTGACAGAATCTTACATCTAAACACAGAATAAGTTCTGCCATGAAATCACAGTGGTATACCTATTAAACCTAACATCACAGGAATAAAGCAGTTTGCACACATTAATTTCTCTCAGAGTTAAAACATGACTCATTTGAATACTGATTGCATCTAAATCAAAGGAAATCACAACAAAGTAGTTCCCACATACCATCTTAATAATAAAAAATGTCTCAAGAAATAAAATGGATATAAAATATGTATTGTTAAAAGTTTTAACATAATGTAAAATCTTGCTTACCCTTGTCCAAAATATGTTTGGTTTTTTTTTTTCTCTCGCTCTCTTTTTTTTTTTTTTAGGAGTTACACTAGTTTAACAATTCACAACTGCTGCAGAAGCCTTTAGACAGAAGGGATGAGGATGTTTAGCTGCATAGCTTTCACTGTGTATTGCAGAATAACAACTGATCTGGGCATAAACCTACATGGGAGGAAAACACAGCTGTGTGTGTGTGTGTGATTATACATTGCTGAAATACAAGGCACTGTCAACTGACAAGTAACCATGGATACAGCACTCATTTTCTTGACAATAATGTCCTTGCAAAGTGTCCCTGGCTGTAATGCCCTTAAAGCTGTTAGTGCAAAGATGTAAGTATTTCACAGTAGCACTATGTAGGCTACTTTTCCACAAGCAACAGGATTAAACAACTAAAACGAGCTCGTTCATCATAGCACACATGAGATACAGCAAGTACCTGTAGAATCGGATGAGAATGTTTTTCCTCCTTTGTTTTTTGTTTTGTTTTTTTTTTTTTCTTTGGAAGGGTGACATTATGGTGAAAACATTGTGGAGTATCAATTAAAAAACATAAGGTGATGGACAGTAACAACACTAATACTGTCTACTGTCTGGAGTAGGGTAAGCTGAAAACAAACAGGATTCTAAAATGTGTTTGCCAGCTTCACATTCAGCGTGCAGGTTGCTGTCTTGCCAAGTTTATACAAAAAATAAAAAATAAAAATAAAAATCAACCAACTCATCAAAGGTCCCCTCAAGGCCAAAATATATAGCATGTGAATATAGAGGTAAATATTACCTGCATTTTGCAAGCATCACAAAACAGTGCTTAAGCCTTTAAAATAATAAATATTTCCAGCAAGAAAACACATTGTATTAAGAAAATACCTGCATAAAAATACCATAAGATGCAGTTGACTACTTAGTTAAATATGCTGATACTGAAATAAAGTTAAATCTAAGGGCAAAGCCTTTAGAGTGTTTACTTTTTTGTTGTTACAAGCCTTAAAAAGGAGAAGCTGACGCCTTTATTTAAGATTCCTGTGACATTTCTAATTAGAAACACAATGAGCAGTTCATTAAAGGTCGTTGTGTGTACTGTACAAACACACGACATGTAACAGAATATATATCACTACAAAAGTTTTGTTACTTTAGACAGTTGAGGAAAACAGATGAGTATCAAAATCTTTGAAGATATCTGTAGCATTACTGTAAATGGCATTTTCAAAAAAGTTAGATTAGACATAAATTATACACTGCAGATCTGGCAAAAAAAAAAATATATGTAAATATATTTACAGATAATATGTAATATCTGAATGCCCTGAGGTGCAGGAAATATTCCTCCAGACACAAAACCTCATACAAAGGACATTATTCAAAGGAACATTACTGACAAGTTCTATTCTAATGTTTGCTATCATTAACACAAACTTAAAAGTTACTTTTTGCCCAGATCTGCAGGTTAGTAGTATGGCTGTCAATACTTTAAAAGTCAAGACAAATTTTCTCTTTCTGATGGATGGAATGCATTATGTGAATAAGTGCTTTGATATCAAAGAACAAAGAAAATATGAGAACAGCAGTGAGGGGTTTTTGGCCACAGGATAGTAGAAACACTCATCAAACTATGATTTACAAGTTTCTATGGCTCACCTGTCAGTAATCAATGACCTACTTTGATCCAACACACATGGAAAAATATCTACTTAGAGCCACATATCTGGCTATTTAACGAGTTACAACGGTTCGCCTTTCAGCTCAGATTTGGTCCAGCGACTACAATTCAAAACATCTCTTCACCATCATGTCAGGAAATGCCTGCGAATAGTGACAAGAACAGAATCACCCAGCTAAGAGTGTCTAAAAAGCTCAATAAGCAGCAGAGTGCTGTGTGTTGCAATTAAGTCAACACCTTAGCATTTCAGGAAGGACTCTCATACAGTGTTTATACATATATTTTTCAAACTCTATTAAATAGTGCTTTATGTGGTTTCACTTATTTCTATTGATTATTATTTTTTAACAACTATAATGGTCAATTATCAGTCATTTGGCACAATATATTCAAACATCATTCAACAGCTATCATATATCAGCAGTTATAGAAACACATGCAATCAAACTCTTATCAGACATATTGGATAATAGACATCTGAGTGCTGCAGTTACACCAACTTTTTCATAACAGAGTGTCACGTGCGTTGTGTGCAGGAAGCAGCAAGGAAGGCATAATCTGTCGTGGTCACTAAAATATATATATAAATGCAAATTGTGCATACAGTGAAGTGCATAAAAAATGTATACATAAACCCTCTTGTTATCAGGAGGCCAGAAGGATCCACACAGTCAGTTCAGAGTGTGTCTGACAGCCTAATACCTGTAATTAATGGAAGCATATTAAGTTTAGACTGGTCTGCTAATATATCATATATGTTAAAAAAAAAAAAAAAAAAAAACACACACACAGATGTGCAGAAGTGTACCTGTAATAGTTTGGTTTAAATGGTCCGTTTTTATTCAAACCCAGATATTTGGCCTGCTCATCAGAGAGCTCTGTCAGGTGGGCGTCAAATGTGGCCAGATGCAAACTGGCTACATACTCATCTGAAACACAAAAATATGGGATAAAAATATAAACATCTAACTAAACATCTACATCTAAAGCTGAACTGATCAATAAAAAGTTCATTTACAGTAGATTATTACCTTAAAACTCATGAGGGTGTAGCGCTAAATTTAGGGATGATTTTTTTTCTTAAAAACCACCATTTAAAGGAAAAGCTTTAAACTAGCACATGTGGCAGATGAAGGAAAAATTAATAGATTTATGAACTTAGTCTAAAACCTCAAACATAAGTAATGTTGACTGTAAGCTTTCAATGTGTAAATACTGCAGGACGTAATAAAGACTTTTATCCTACCCATCTTCTTGGGAAGCAAGTAAACATCCTGTTTGTAACGTCCCTCAGGAGCATTGTACAACTCTATGAGGGCCAGAGCCTAAAAACAAACAAGCATAAATAATAATTAAGAGATTATAAAGTAACCACTAGTTTGGATTAATAAGAAGCAAAAATCAATAATTATACAAGTTTGAAATCCTGATTAAAGAACTAAAATCAAAGAGCATGTTTGTGAGTGGGGGCAGCATTTTGCTACAAGAGCCCTGCACACCGTGACATTTCCAGGTCGGATCAAGAGCTTATCTGCCAGGATGGCCACACAATTAGAGAAAATGGAAAAGCACACAGTCAATCCTTAATTCTCTACTGACTGCAGTCAAATAAATATAATGTGGCTTTAGCTGCCATGTGACCTGTGTGGTGGCTGTGATGGACAAGACAAAGGTCGGGACGGTGGAGCAGCTGAGGTTCAGAAGGCGCCCCTGCAAAGCAAAACATGTTATCAGGATCAGGCTTCAAAGAGCAGTCACAACAAAATGTTCTACTCCACCACAAGACATAATTATAACAGCTTGATACAGTAAGAGAAACTATGTAAAATTGTAAAACACGAGTCTATTGTTTGAGAATTTCCTAGATATCACACATAACAAGCACAATTTAACTGTGAAAAGTAAACAAAGTGCCGATTGAAATCTTACAATCTAATGATTACTATAACATCCTGCTTTTGAACAGACTGTTGCTCAAGATGTATTTTTTCCAGACGCTAAGAAAAAAAACATTAAGCTTGAAATAAAATATTTAAAAAGTCAGGCAAACATCTCTAACTAATACGCATAAGATCAAAATGCATCACATGCACAGTTTCTATATTGATTACTCATCACTGCAAGACTCATAGATGTAACCAGTCACCTCAGCCAGGAGGATAACTCTCTTGCCATCAGGCCAGATGACATGATCCACCTGAGAGCGAACTCTCTCCCAGGTCAGCTCAGGAGTCCGAAGACTTGCCTTGAAAAGTTAAGAATACCAGTCATCCTGTGGTTCTCTTCAACATTAACCTTTATGTACTATTTGGTCCTGCTTGTACACAGTTACATAAGTGTGTACAAAAAGCTTATTCTGAAGGATGAATTTAAATTTGAATTTTAACACTATGAACATAAGTTTACCACATCAATCTCAGTGTTGGAGTGTCCCATGTTGCAGACAATAGAACCATTTTTCATTCGGTCCAGCTGGTCCCTGGTCACCACGTTTTTATTTCCTGCAAAAGAAACCAGCAAGCAGAGTGCTGGTCTGACTGCTGCGTTGTGCCAAACAAACTGCTTTGCTAAGAGAAGCTTTATGGATATAAGGCCCCTCTTGATACTTAAGTATTATTTATCTTTAAATTTGTCTACTGTTGAATTTACATATTAATGTCATTTAATATAGATTAAAAGGCTCTGAAACGTAATCCCATCTCAGTACATTATAATAAGTACACCAGTATTGCTTTAAGCTGGGTTACCAGTGCATGTGATGATGACATCAACCAGACGAATAACCTCATTCAGCTTGACCACTCTGAATCCGTCCATGCTGTTAAACAGAAGACAGAAATATGCTTCAATGAGGACAAACAGGACAGATCTGAAATTTACTGACATTCAAATCAGTCAATCTGAAGGGCAGGGCCCCTGTTTCACTTGAGCTGAAGCTCAGTTTTAGTTACTCATCAATTATTTCATTAGATAATTAGTATAAATATTGTTTGGACAACAGTTTGAGCATGTGGTTATTTGTTGTTCCTGTATGTCAACTTATTCAGCATGGTGACCATCCAAGTTGTTCTTTTCCTCACCAGGCCTGCAGGGCACAGATGGGATCGATCTCTGTAACATACACAATAGCTCCCAAAGCTTTCAAAGCTGCACAACAACCTTTTCCAACCTGAGAAAAAAAGATATATAAAAATATATTAAGCATAGAAACTTAAAACTGAAGTAATAGCAGTATGCATTAGTTATTAAGCATAACAAGCCTTATCAATCCAGTGTCCTGCAAACTTTTTAGATGTTATAAAGGAAGTTTACCCAGAAAAAAATGCAATCAAAGGTGTGTAAATCGTGTTAAAATGTAATGGAAGTTACGATATAATATTACAAGAAGCATCTCACCTCACCATACCCACATACAACCACCTGTTTGCCTCCAAACATGACATCTGTGGTTCTTTTCAAGCTAGAGAGGTTTGAGACACAAAATTAGCACATTTTGTGGAAGTGAAAAATCTGCCAATCTGAAGAGTTCACAATCTGGCAGCTCTGTTTCCAGTAAAAGATTTTCCAAAACATAAAACAACAAAAAAAGAAATCAAGTGGAGCATTTTTTGCATCTGTTTGAAATAAAATAGTTTGCTCTTTGTGAGGCAAATAAACTGTTTACTTAAAACTCCTAGAGAACAGGTCTTATCATACTGGCGTTTAGCACTGGATGGTATAATGGAGCACCTGCTACGAGACAGCGGTCTTCCTTGCTGATAATTAATCTAGATGAACAGCAACTAATTAAAAGTGGTCAGCTTAGAAAGCACTGACCCGACTCAGACATGTGCAGACATTGTTAAAGGATAGTGGAGTATTCATTACGCTTCCGAGAAGATAATTAACAGAAGAATAACAAATGTAGCAGCTGTTCTCTCAGACCGTTTCACTCAGCGTTCGGAGTCCAGAGAATTTGCAATGTGCAGTTTTTATTGAGGTAATAGAACAAGTACTCCACCAATTACTCTCCTATATCAGGATCGAGAGAGGCAGTTTAATTATTAATATTGATGGACAAAATCAAATAAAGGTTTTGCTTTTTCTCTCACACTTATCTATGACTAAATCCGACATAAAATGCAAAAGGATTACAAACTAAGCAACCAAATCATTAACACCTATTTATTTGTGTGTATTATTTCAGAAGCTCATAAAATCTATCAAATGACACATCTCATTCCCAAGCTGTCAGTTTCAGCTGACGGTGACTCAAATGACATTCAGTGATTAAATTAGTTAGACTTCAATCAAATCACAAAGAGCTTTTACAAAGCTGCTTCACAAATGCAGTAGTGCAGTCTTATCTAAGACCTTTAAGCAGACTGATGTGAAACGTTTGTGGCATAAACTTTTAGGTTGATTCATTAATCACTGATGGAAAAAGTGATTAAATTATTTAACCTCCCATCTGACCAGTTTAAACTGCATCAAACCTAGACACTTCTCACAATACAAACAAGAGATTCAGCTGGATGTAACATAATCAGTCCCAGTAATGTTATCCAAAAAAATGGATGTGTGTTTATATGCAGGTTGGAGTATGTTTTTGTCAAGCTTTCAAACAGTAATAAACCAGTGACCAAAGTCTACTCACCCATCCAAGATAGACTCTCTGCAGCAGTACAGGTTGTCAAACTTCTGTTTTGTCACAGAGTCATTTACATTCATAGCTGGCACACACAGTTTTCCAGCTTTGGAAAGTTGATACAACCTGGAAAAAAATAAGATATAGACATGTGTGTAACCACTGTAAATATTTTCAAAAAGATCAAGTCCCTCCAAAAATAAATTACCTGTGAACTCCGGTAACACTCTCCTCTACAATACCCCGGATCTTCTTGAAGACATTGGGATATTTCTTATACACCCAGTGTGTCAAGTCTCCGCCATCATCAAGAATCTAACAGCCAAAAAGACCATTTTTTTCATTCTCACTAGTGCTCATACACAGCCTAGTATTTTTCCTCTATTACACTCTAAGTAGATAAAAACATATTTACATACTTCTATTATCAAGGACCATTTGCTCTTCTGATCATTTCATGAGCATGGGAAGCAAATGTTTGTCCTTGCTATTCATATATGACATTTTATGGCCACATGTCTGTCCCTGCATAGGGACAAAAAAAAAAAAAACAGGATTTTCCACAAACCATATTGGGCTGCCAACCCTCAGTGTTGACACAGCGGTCAATACACCACCAGAAGTCATCTTCAGACTCTCCCTTCCAGGCAAACACAGCCACACCTGAAACATTACAAATTAGCATTAAAAGGCAGAAGTCTTACATATGCACTAATGAACATGTCCCTTTCATTTCCAAGACAAAAAACTGCTGCAGAGACTACATTAGATTCTATAAGATTAAATTTAATTAACACTGAACCATTTGTGTTACCAAAAAAAAAAACATGATCAGTGTGGTTCAAAACTCCTGTGTAATAATATTAATATATCACTTCTTGAGTTGGAGAGCAAACAGCCATGCATAACATACTGGCAAAAATGTCAGACAAGCAGCTCCAAGTAAAAAGTGATATCACTGGTGGGCTTAAAAGCAAGTTGAAGAGCTGTTCACAGAATTTTGCACTTTCTATGTTCCTTACAGTTTAATGAACAGCCCAGCATGTAGCAGACGATGCACAGCAATAAATGACTAAACCAAGCACCTAAAAGTGCATGTCCCCCACAAAGCTGTGAATCCCTCAACTTGCTAAATCTCAAAAGGTCTACTCTGCAGATTTAGCACATACTTTGACTGTCACATAGCAACCAAAGATAAATGGCTCAAGTAGTGCGACTCCTCCACAAAATTGAAATACTTAAGTACTTCCATTTTCCTGGCAAGGCTGAATGTTCAAGAGTTTAACATTTCCAAGCAGTAACCTTGGTTCTAAAAACACGAGACATTTACGTGACCAAGCAAACCTCGGCTCATCACAGAACAAAATATTCAAACACTGAAACCTATGAACTCTGTATAGTTTGGATTATAATTATGATGGTTTTCAGACATCAGTGTACAACTTTATTCATGGTAATGAAGTTTTCTGAAGTTATTTACCAGTATTTAAGGGATTGTTTGTAAGTTTATTTCTATATATTTATATTTTTTTTATATCTCTGCTGCTCACCCGTCTCTGACAAAGCAGCAGCTACTTCATTCTGCGTTGAGTATATGTTACATGCAGTCCATCGGCACTGAGCCCCAAGAGCTACCAGAGTCTCAATCAGCACCTGAAAACACACAATTCATACCTTTAAAATTTCATTATTTCATGTTTATTTGACTGCCCTGAAGAATTATTTGCAAATTCATATGTGTTATCATTAAGGGTACACTAGTTGCAAAGCAGTTAAGAAACGAATTAAAGTGAATGCAACATCTGATCCTGATTAAAGACACACTATCACACTGCCGCCCTCGCTGGTGTGTTAAAGCTCAGTGTCTTGAGTGAACTATTACCGCAGTCTGAGCAGTGATGTGAGTGCAGCCCACGATTTTGGCACCTGCCAATGGTTTCTCACTCTGTGCTCTCTTCCTGAGTGAGATCAGTGCTGACATATCTGCAAACAAGATCAGTGAAACAGAAAGCTTTTTCAGATGATACCAAAAACTTCACAGCATTTACAATATAAACAAAGATAGCTACAGCACTTCTGTGTCAACCCATTAACATTTTTTTTTTCCAAATAAAGCTGGATAAAAAGATCAAACTTGCTACCTTTCTTAACTTTTATCTCAACTTTTATTTTAAACTGCACATTGCTCTTTATGTAGGGGGATATGGGGTTATAGGTGGCTAGCTTCACAACGCTTGAATCAAATAAAATCTCAGGATATACTGATTTAAAAGCTCTACCTCTCAGACATCATTACAGTTATCAGTTACACCTGGTTTACCATGACAGAGTTCAAGTAAAATGTTTGGGTCAACGTGTCTTACCTTGTTCTGCTATCTCAATCTCACGTCTCCCGAATTCAACCTGCTTGATGCTTTTGACGCAGAAGTCACTGCTGCCCTTGCTGTTAACCTGCGTTTTGTCCCGTGGTGACGTCTCGTCGTCAGAGCTGTCTGTATAGGATGCAGCTGTAATGTGAAATCATGTTATGTCATTAAACTAAAATTGAATTATCACTTTTCAGTTTCTCATTCCGCATCTCCTTTTAAATCCATTTCCACATGCTTAAGTTCAACCAACAATCAGAACATACATGAAAAGAAAATGGTTTATTACCAAATAACGGAGTGCAGACAAACTGAAAACAGGTGCATAAAGTAATTTAAATGCGTCTTCCTCTCACCAGAGCTGTAGCTGTCAGTGGACGACTGCGAGATTGAGCGGGACAGCGAGCGTCGGCCTGCTTTGGTGGGAAACCTGCTGAACTCCTGCTTTTCCTCCACAAACTGGATTTGCTAAAACAGACCAAAGCAAGAGTGTAAGGTGATTCATCGAAAGTTGCAACTGAAGTAATTTCAAATTAAGGCTACACAATGTTAGAAAAACATATAATGTGCAATATTATTGTTGAATATTTCAACACATACGTTGCAATGTGCAAAAAATACTTTAAATAATGGTGCTTATCTTGGGTGTATTAATGAGAGGTGAAGTCCAGTTCTGCACTAGACAGATACTGGCAATGCACTAAAGCAGAACTTCCTCTAAGTAGACTGTGGGCCTCATTAATACTACTGTGCTTGTCCCATTGTGAGTCAAAATGTCTTTCAAATATTAATATTGTGCATGCTGACTAATATCAGTTAATTTAATATTGCACAGTGTTAGTTCAAATGAGAACAGAAAATGTTTTGAATGTCAGCTTGTCCAGGAGTACATACTGCACAAGCTGATGTTCCATCCCAGGGCCAACACAGAGACAAATGACACACTCAAAGCGTGCATGTTTTTGGACTGTGGGATAAAGATGTAGTACCCAGTAAGGACTCATGCTTGTACAAACTCCACATAGAAAGGACCCAGCTGCAAAATGCTGCAAGTCTCTTCTCTTTTTGTTTGTTTGTTTTTTTGGCTAAAATGCCTGGGCAAATTGATGGGTTTGGAAGTCCCCATTTGACCCATGTTTGTGTTGCGATTATGAACGTCGCTAATCTTCAATGCAACAAAGGAAAAAAAAGGAAAAGAAAATGGTCACAATATTATTATCCTTCTCTTTTTTGTAGCGTTACCAATCCTTGTTGCTTATAAGCCTCTACCAAAACATTTTTATGATCTACCTGCATCCCAATGAGGAGCAAGCTGCTCTTCTGGGGGGGAAAAAAAGGTCATGCCTCTGTAAGAAGACAGGGCTAGTAGTTTTGTTGTGCATGTATCCATTTTTATGCCTGTTTGGTTCATTTTCATCATGGTAGTAAACAAAGTTTTGATGACAGGGATTTTGCATGCCTAATAGTAACATGAGACAAGGCAAGAAGCTTTGTCTGTGCTTATTTTCTCAAATCAAGGTATAAAAAAAGTAGACAAAATCTATATACCTCAGCATATTTTAGAAAGATTTCTGTTCAAAATTTCTTACAATGCCAGGCATCTTTAATGAAACTGTTATATACATAAAGAATCAGTTATTAATATCTCTGTGCATCACTGTCTTCATATAAGAATAAGATGAAGACAGTGAGGCGGGTTTTGATATATGCAAGGCTGGTTTTAAGGTTTAGGGCTGGTAATGAAAACCATCTACATACCACTTAAACAACATGGCAACAAAGAACAATGTGAAGCTGTTTTCTTGAGATTAAGGTGACATGACACCACATATTTTCCCCCTGGACACAATGGTGTGGGTTTGTGGTTCAAGAAGCCTGTCTGGCTCATTTAAGCTACTTTATGTAAGCTAGAAAGGAATTTCAAATCATTTATCTACTTTTGTTTTTTTATCTAATCATAAATATCCATCTTGTGCATTTAATTTTTCTATGTATAAATTCTCTGTTTTATCCAATCTCCTTGGACCTAATCACAAAATGTGCCATCAGTGCTTAAATACTGACTAAATGGGATAACCATGTTAATAGATGTTAACAGAGAATAAGTGATCTTGTGTGGAGACAAATGTCGACGAGGTTGTCACCTTGAGGCACAGAGGGCATAAACCACAAGGACACCAAACAGCCTCCCTTGTATCCTCAAAATGGGTCCAACATATACCGAACCACATGACACAGGAATTGTACTTTTACTCTAATTTTCCAAGACATTTTAAAATTAATTGGAAATGTTTTTTGTTGCATCATTTGTCTATGCATCCTTGTGTTCTTCCAAAATGTTGCGCTACCAGTTAAACGTAACGGTTTTTACACTCTTCATTTAAACAAAAGGCTATACAAGTTTTAAGACAATGACCACTCTAGAATAAAGGTCTTCCTAAAGCAAGAATGAGGATGTCAAACAGTCAAATTAAAACAAAGCAACCAGAGTGACTTTTATATTTTGACCCTAGTATGTTAGGACTTTGCTTTTGATAGAATACAATTTGCATCAGCTGTTGTATTTCACAACTCAAAAAATACATAACATATTGTGTTAAATCCAAGTCTGTTCATTACTCCACCTTAGCAAAAAAAAAAAAGTGGAAATACTTGCTAGCCTAAAGCTTAAAGAAAATCAAGAAATCTTCCTTGTTCCTTTCAAATGTCAGGTGACATCTGTCTTTTTCACATGTCAGATAGAACAAATGGCTCTGTTGTTTCAAGGAGCTGGAAATATCGCAGTTAAAATGGACTTTGATAAAGAACTGATTATTTATTTATTGTTTTAAGGTCTAAGGATCTAAGGGGTAATGTGTTTTACAGACCTTCTGGGGTACATTAATGACGTGTTTAATTGGGTTACATAAGTAAAGTAGATTTACTTAGAGTAGATTTTAACAATTTTAATTCGTTTTGTTTATTAAATGCATTATTTATTATTATTAGGCAATATTATTTGTCAAGGGCTAATATGATGCAATTGGAACAACTTGCTTAAAGGTGTTTCCTCTTTATATAGCCTGTATTAAACAAAAATAAATAAATAAATAAACAAAAAATAAAAGAGGGGGAGGGTTCTTTATAGGATATAATATTTCTGTACTATGTTGTTAGGGTGTATTCTCCCTTTTTTATTTATTTATAGCAAATGATGCATTATTAGTTGCATTACATATGTTGCGTTTAAAGTTAACTTTCTCAAATTTATTTTGCATTTTTTTATCTTGCGTGTGAAGATTTATTTTGTATTTGCTCAACCTGCAACTTGTGCAAAGTACAGCAGATTGCAATAAGGAAAAGGAAAAGATGCAACCACAAATATAACAGCCTACACCAGTGACAGCATTTTCTCTTAGTGTTAGTAAAGGTCAGAGTTAACATGTAAATATCCTCCGTGATGCTGTCGTTAAGCTGACAGGTAATGTAGCTTAAGAAGTCTTACCTTTTTAACTGGTTTGTGAGTAGGAACAGCGCTAAAAGCCGACGACAGATCTCCCACGTTCATTTCGCTATGTTTGCTGACGGTCATGGCTGAGTATTTTTCCGCAGCGTTTTCGCTCTCTTTCACCTCTTTGCTCGCCTGTTTCATATCCAGCCTCGCGTCCCCGGCCGCCTCTGACATGTTCACCACGGCTGTGTAACCTTACCTGGACAAAAATACAACAACCGTGGAGTCTGGTAGTAATGTCACAAGCTAACGTCCTCTCCTGCTAGCTGATTTCTCCACAAGAGCAAACGGAAGAAGAGCTTTTTGACAATGTGCATGTAAAAATAAAAAAATAAAAAATGAATACAGTATACGCAGTAAATAAGTAACTGATTTGATTTGATGCTGACAAATATCTTTTTGTAGCTTGTTTCTGTGCGTAGGTTGCAGTCGTGCCGTTTGCCTGCTGGCTCAGCTGTCACCTGGCTGAGTAACTTTGTGGGCAGCTACCAACGGAAAGCTGGGCGTTTCATAGTTGAAGCTGCATTCACTGTACGTGGGAGAATAGATGTTTACAATAAAATAACTACATTATTTTTGTTTTGTTTCCATTATCTTTTAGCTTTTGTCATATCGACATGCTAATTGTAGTTATACTACAATACATCAACTTTAGTCTTTCATGAAAACTGAAATATTTTTAGCTTTCTTTTAATTTCTTATTTGTGTCAACGTAATCTTCCCAATTACACCCTATAAACGTGTACTTGAAACTCACCATCGTACTAATTTGCATAATGAACTTCTGTGCTTTATATTTATTTGAAAATCATGAAAGAGGTTGAAGAGTAGATCAGGATGTGATTTTAAAAATGCTTAAGGCTTCAAATCGTTTAAAAAAGCACATAAAACCCTTACCCAAGTAGTAACACTTACAACGTGCATGCAGTCATCTCACCATCCTCCATAATTTAGATTTTTTTTAGCCTTCTAAAAAATTCAGGTTTTACAAGTGAGTGCATCCATTAAGATTAGAGATGGGATTTAAGGCTCTTTGAACGGATCTTGAGGAACCCTTCCTTTCAAAGAGCCATTCAAAAGACTGGCTCGTTCTCACAATATCTTACAAAATTTCACAATATATAAGAATGGAAAACAATCAAAATATGTACCTATATGAAATCTACTATACAAGATTAAGAAATTATAGGAAAAATATAGATAAAAAAGGATAAACCTGAGCAGTCAGTGCAAGTTCTAGTAAATGTTTTGGATAGAACTCACAGTATTTCTTTCCTAACAATACTCTCTGCCCATAGATGCTTCACATGAATGGAGCGTGTTGGACATCAGACTTCTATGATGTCACAAATGTTATTTATTTTATTTTCATTTTACTCAACTGTACGACTTCTTATTTACTTATTTATTCATTTATTTTTTTTATTCAGTCATATTTAGCTGGAAGGGGGGTGGGGTGGGATTGGGCTTGGCGTGTGTGTGTGTGTGTATACGTGTGTGCGTGTGACTGTGTGAAAGATTTCATTGAGTGTTTTTATTATGTTTTTAATCATGTAAAGAACTTTGTGTTGCCTATGGCATGAAAAGAGCTTTATAAATAAAGTTTGATTTGCTTTGATTTGATGAAGGCAGTGTCAAAAATTTGTATATAAACAGAATGGCTGAAAAACACATCACAGCTATGAATCGGTTCCCATTGTTCATTTAAAAGAGTCATTTAAAAGAGTCGTTCAAAAGAATCGATTCGGTCATGAACGTCACATCTCTAATTAAGATCTTGCTTGTAAATTAAGCATATTTTAGTTTGTCCAATCAAAATCTGGATATCTGGCTACTACTCGACCAGAAACTTCGTGACTATCTACAGGAAGAGCAAGAGTTTGATCTTCAGGGTTTGCGAGTAACAGATTTAATTTAACCAAAATGATATAATATTTGACTTATGGAAAGTTACTGAATCTACTAGGGCAGCTGTGATTGTCCTTCCCAAAAACAAGATTAAAGAGTGAGATTGTGATTGTTGGGGAACTGTGAAGCCCTGTGAGTTATCTGGGTGTCTGGAGCAAATAAACACCTGAATGAGAGAGAATTTTCTACAATTAAATTATTCTGTTTGGTAGCAAAGAGAAGAACACTGGTAAACACCTGGAGACCCAAGCTCTTAAAATCACAGACCAAGTTTGTAACATTGGAGTATTTATAGACTTAGATCTGACTTTAAGCTGCTACATCAAAGCTGTCACTAAGACAGCTTTTTTACTGACTGTATGGATTACTGTAATAGTCTCTTAACAGGACGTCCTAAAAAAAAAAAAAAAGCATTGAACATCTGATCCAGAACGCTGCTGCAAGAGTTTTAAGCAGGATTAAGAGATCTGAACACATCACCCCATTTATAAAATCTTTACACTGGTTTCCAGTCAGTCACAGAATAGATTTTAAAACCCTAGTGATTGTTTACAAATTCCAGAGCGATTAAGGCCCAGAATACATGTGTGTGGTGTTCAGATATATAAACCTAGCAGAGCTCTTAGATCCAAAGACTCTGGTCAACTAGTCCAGGCCAGAGTCCAGACTAAACATGGAAAAGCAGCATTTAGCTGTTAGGTCAAAAAAGGTGGACCAAACTGCCAGTGGAGATTAAACTTTCACCATATTTGGACACTTTTAAATCCAGGTTAAAAACATTTCTTTTCTCATGCGCCCATGCATGAAATCTGCACACTAACTTTTAACTTACCTTGCTTTTAATAATTTCAATTGAATTTGGGATTTTTTGGGATTTTTGCTATTTTTTGCTGCCCTTTACTACTATTTAATGTTTTCTTTTAACCTTCTGTAATGGTTTTAATGTTTTATATAAAGTACTTTTAATTGTCTTATACATGAAATGTGCTATACAAATAAACTGCTTTGCCTTGTACCTTCGCCTGATAGCAGCTGAAATAGGCTCCAGACACTTATGACTCTGGAACTGGAATAATAAGTAGAGCCAGTGGATGAATTGGAACCGTTGAGCCATAGTTAATAAGTTTGAGTAATTTTAAAAACATATTTTCAAACTTGGTAACACTTCAGGATTTGTGTGTGTGTACAATGTCTGCTGTGCATATAACATACCGTTAAAAAAAACAAGCATTGTACTCTAAATTTATTTGACTATCAAAATTAATCTTCTGTTTTCTAAGTTTCTTTGTATTTGCATTATTTGATAATTGTATTTTATTCTCTGTGATAGTTTTAGATAATTAATCAAATTAGAAAATAAATGTTAGAATTAGTTCCTCTTCCAAACTTTTGATTATATTTCTAACAGAATATAGTAATCTGTGTCGCGCTTTCACAAGTAAATTTCCCAATACTGATAATGAGTATATAGCAAATTGTTACAGGCTGCATATTAAGTGGAAGTCCCCATTCATAATTTAGAAACAGCGCCACTGGTTCATTGGCATTAATTATGTGGCTGAATGTGGTACTGCAGTTTTATTCTTTGTGTTTCCCACTTCGGCGCATAAATTATGGCAACAAAATACCTGCACATTTCAGCAATTTGTCATGTTGATCCAAGCAAAATCAGATATTTAAAATAGCCAGTCCAAAGAACTAAAGTAGTAAAAAGAGGAGGGAGATAAGATGCTCCGCCCTCCTCCATGCAGCATCCTGGTTACTCAGACAAACGTATCTTCCGTCACGCCATTTTCCATCGACGATCCAAGAGAGGAGAACGAGCGGGAGAAGCGCTGATCATTTGAGCCGTGAATTCATTCAAATACGGTAAAGTTTGTGTAGAATACCCAATGATATGTTGTACAGTGCCGTTTTTTAAATGATGTTTTTTTAGTAGAGTTTGCTGCATTACCGGATCCACATGTTGTATTGTTCGATTTCTGTGGCCGAGTGCCGCTACGGGCGAGCAGGCCTCAGACAAACGACAGCCATTTTAGCTTCTTTGAATTAACTATTCGCTTGTAAATATAATTTACTTTAGGTTTACACATTTTAGTGGACTGTATAGTTCACTTATTAGTTAAGCAATTGAGTTAAACATTATATGAATCCAGCATATTGTGAGATTAATTGTTTATGACGATAAATAACGTTATTTGTCTCCTTGGCTAATGTTAGCCTTTGCTCCAAATCCGATGGAGAAGTGGGTCGAAATTTTTAGGGCCGCAAAATAGTTTACAGATAGAACTGGGGTTCTTGGGCATAATAATTCTTCTTTATATATATATATATATATATATATATATATATATATATATATATATATATATATATATATATAATTCATTTAATTGGCATCTACGGGATTAAACGTATGCAAACGTATTGTTAAAGTCTGCATAACAAAGAATTGAAATTAAAGGTATTTTTGACTGATTATTACCCCAAAAAGCGAATTGTTTTTGTTTAAACCACCTTTAAAGTAAGAATAACTGGTCAAGTTTTGTCACAGATTAAGTGCTGCAGTGATAACAACTCTTTGAACTTCTTTATCTTTTCAGATTCAGTCATGCATCGTGACTGTCCCCTTGACTGCAAAGTCTATGTTGGAAATTTGGGCAACAATGGAAACAAGACAGAGTTGGAGAGGGCATTTGGCTACTATGGTCCTCTCCGTAGTGTTTGGGTGGCAAGGAACCCCCCAGGCTTTGCCTTTGTAGAGTTTGAAGATCCCAGAGATGCAACTGATGCAGTGCGTGAGCTTGATGGAAGGTAGGCGGCTGTCTATATATATTCTGAATTCCAGCAGACAACAATATAGAAACAGGTTTGTCATGCTACACCCACAATGACTACCAATTATTTTGTAGGACATTGTGTGGTTGCCGAGTGCGTGTGGAGCTGTCAAATGGTGAGAAGCGTAGCCGCACCCGTGGTGCTCCCCCCTCGTGGAGCAGGCGTCCTCGAGACCGAGATGACTACAGGCGTCGTAGCCCACCGCCCAGGCGAAGGTGACCTACATGTTATTATTTGACGATGGCCAACAGGGATAACAGTTGTTCCTTTATCCATCTACTACTTACTCATTTACCTTTCTTACCCACAGTTTATTTCCTGATAATTACTTGTGGTCTCCCAGTGCATTTGTATTTGCATTTATAGTTCTGGATATTTTTGCCTACTTGTTAGACATTGGTTACAGTTGCACTGTCTAAGGCCTCCTGTTTTGCCTTCATTTATATAAGTCATTTGGTGCAATGAGCCAAATAGGTGTTTAAAATCAAATATAAAAATATAACATTAATGGGACATTCTCCTCGGCAGTACATGAATGCCTTTCTGTTGCGTTTTGCAAAAGAAAGGCATTTCCTTTGTACTTCAAAATTAGCATGGCATGTCTGACATAAGTGTTTTAGGCATCAGTGTTCTTTTGAAGTGTACATTCTTTTGTGCACAGTCATACTTTCTACATTAAGCTGCATTACAGTGAAAAAATAGTTATGTGAAACAGGTGTAGGCAGTTCCTTGTTAGGAATAGTATAACCTGTTTAAGTCAGGGTGGGAGGGGGGAAAGTGCCAATTGTGTTTTTCCTTTTTGTTTGAGGATGCTTTTTACTTTTCATCTATATTAATAAGAATGAAACCCGTTGCAGAGCCACCACCATGCCTCTTCTCACCACCCTCTGAGTCAGTCAACTAGTCCTCTTTCAGCATCATGTGACTGCTGATCATCGTGCCCAAATCAGCTTGGCTGGTGCTGTCACATGACCCAGGCATGGCCAGTCGTCAGGTTGCATCAGCCCATTGGTTCCTCAGCATGCCGTTCTCATCTTCCTCCTCCTTCAACCTTAAACCAAACGGCAGCGGCCCACCTCACATTCCCGACCAATCAGCGTATTACGTTCCCAAATGTCTACAACCTACCAGCAGCAGCCTTCAGCTTACCAATTAAAGCAGGAAAAAAGCCACAACCAGCCCCCATCTGCCTGCCACCTAATCACCTTGCAGCATCTGGCCAGCCCTATTCAACCAATTCTACCTACCCGGCCGCCAGTCTGCCTCCCTTTCGTCATAACTAGCTTGTTGAAATCCAAAAATACTAGTAAGTTTTCCTGCTTCATTCAGTACACTGCTGATTACAGTTTTAAAAATGAAGAGACATCTGGTTTGAAAAGGTCATTCTTTAACATTTAAATCATAGGTTTGTCATTTTGTCGTCCACCATTTCTGTAGTCCTTATTTCAAAGGGGAATGGTCCAGTATCAAATATCTGGAACTTCATTTCCAGAGGTTTTGACATGATAGATAATCTGGTATGTCTTGGGGATCTGAGCAGAATAATGAGGTCATATCATATCAAAACTCTTCTCAAACCCCACTATGACTATCTTATCTGTTGTGTTGGTTGTATGAGAATTTAGCCTGGCTGTTTTTCGAGACTTATTCCCTTTTTATAATGGCTTTACTTGCCTTCATTTTGTTATGTTATCCATTTGAGTGCAGTGGACCAGTTTCATACAGATGGTGGCCCATGTATGTTTTAATTTCACACAAACACATGGGCCAGTCCACAGTACAATGTTTGATTTTTCTGAGTGGGAGTCAGTCTTTAGTCTTAGAATCTCTTGCATATTTGCAGAAGTCATCAGACACCCTACCAGTTCAAATTATAAACTGGAATAAAATTCCCACTTGTGACCTAACTAAAAGTTGTGCCTTGTACTGTGGGATAGGTGTGAGTGGGAAATTCCTGAGCATCTGCCATCTTTATGTGCTTGGTTTGTTGCCAGCGACTTTTTATTACTCAGATAATTGTTTCCCTGGAAACACACATTCTTATTTCCACTTTACAAGACTGAAATAGGCAAAGGGCTGTGCTGAGGTAGCCCAGTGTCAGAGAAGCTGAATAATGTGCAGTTCTACAGGGCGATTCATACATCTGTATTTTTTCTTAACAATTGTATTTTCCTTGCGCAGATCCCCACGCAGGCGGAGCTTCAGCCGCAGCCGAAGCAGGTATGTCAGAATTCTGCTTCCAGATGGAGGGACAAAAAAAAATCTTCACTATTAAGTTTTAAACAACACTTGATGATTGCAAGTTTACGTACATTTGGACAAAAAAGTGCAGGAGTGTAATACAACAGTGTTGCAGGGTGAGGTTTAAGATTTAAACCACTTGCTATTGATAAACTAAATTAAATTGCACAATTTGCATATTTCAAATTTATTTTTGTCCTTTAATGATTTTTTTTTTTATTTTTTTTATTAGGTCTTTCTCCAGAGACAGGAGGAGAGAAAGGTCCCTCTCCCGGGACAGGAACCACAAACCTTCTAGGTCCTTTTCTCGATCAAGGAGGTATTAACATTTTGAACCATCTACAGATAATTTCCATCTAAAGTCAGTAAAACTGACCACCGTAAAGTGAAAGCTAGAAAAATGACCCAGCTGTTGAATTTAGTGGAGGCTGCTTTTTTTTCTAAATGTTTTGCTTTTCTCCATCCTTTTTAATTCTATGTGGCATTAATGTTTTCTTTCACTTCTCCACAGCCGCTCCAGGTCTAACGACAGAAAGTAGACGATGGTCTGTTAGGTGTAAAGGGAGCTGATGGTGAACATTTGTAAAGGCTCCACCATTTCATTTGATGGACTTCAGCATGGCCATGTGGTCATTTTTGTATTTTTTTTTTCTTTCTTTCTTTTATCTTTCTTTTTTCTTTTTTTAAAACAACCAAACATTTTAGTGTCCTAACCCACATTGTCTTTTTAGGCTTTGTTTCAAAATGCATTGAGTGAGTGTGTATGGGTGTAATGCATCATTAGTGTCATCTAAGCATTGTCTGTTTTGTCAGGTCCTGTCACAGTTGTCCCACCCTTCATTCCAGAGTTTCTCTCTATGAGCTTTGGTTTTGTTGATGAATGTACTCTGTAGACCGACATTGTTCGAGTAGTTCCTCATCTTGACTGTGTAAAGATTTTGTTTGGTTTTTGCCTTTTGTTTTCCCTCCTTAAGAAAGGATTGGGTAATGTAAGATTTCCCATTCTTTTTATTGTGTGTGTGTGTAAAGCCAGCCTTTTTTCAGACAGCTACTTTCATGTACTTTTGCGGTTTTTTTGTCCCGGTCAAGATGCAAAACTGGATTTGATTTGGAAATTAAAAAGAAAAAAATGGTTTGAGCCCTTTTTTTTGTTTGTTTTTTAAGTCTTACATTGTTTTTGTTTGATACTATGTGAACTGATATCTCAATTAAATACTGGTTGGTTAAAATTTACTCTGGTCAATTTAGTTTTCTTCTTTCACTGTTAAGTTGAACACTGGTTCTTATTACTTAGTTAAGGAGCGCCCTCTTGTGGAACAATCTCAAGAGAAGACAATTCAACTCAAAATTAGAAGATTTTGACTCTTGTTTCTCTGGTAAAGATTTTGTTATTTCAGTGAGGAGTTTAAACTCATTTATTTAATATAGTATAACCAGTTCATATCCTTTTGAGACATACTAGCAGTTATGTCCACTGTTATGTGGAGATGAGAATGGTTTGACTCCCAAGTTTAGATACATTCATGTTATAGGTCAAAACAGGTTTTCAACCGATGCGAAAGATGCTACATGGGTTAAAATGGAGCAAAGGGATTTCCTAAAGATATCCTCAGAATCATTGCCCTTTACCAGAAACGCCAAACAAAAATGTCTAGATCCAAAATGATTGGATTAATAAACAAACAAAAAAAAATTTTAATCTTGACCATACAAAGGAAATTAAATCTGTCAAGCTCAGCAAGCAAAGCTATGAATATTGCAAAAAAAAAAAAAAAAATACAAGATTGTGTACCATGTAGTAGCTATAGACAGAAGTATGAGAAATAACATATTTATTGCTCAAATTTTGAAAGGACCAATTTTGAAATAATTTGAATAACGGAACAGAAGTTTAATTTACTAAATTACTTTTATTCCTATTTACGACAGACACTACCTCCAGAATCACAAGGAATTAACCAAAGTTGCAGAAATGCAAATAAACGGGTTGATATAAAAAATCCATAAAGTACTACAACATGAGTCACATGTTAATAGTTTAAATGTAAAATGAAAAATGGGAATTGGTAGCAAATGTAATTATAACAGATGAGCGCTGGGTGGAAACACTAGCCTAAAGGGAGTTTGATTGGAAGGCGACTTTAATCATGTATTTTGGGGCTATCTAAAGGTCAGAGATTTCTGGAAAGGTGTCCAAAAATAAAGTCCTGCATGTTAAGTAACATTTTGATTCAATTTTGTTCATTCTGGGGATATTAACTAAGAATCTTACAGACAGAAACGTCTTAACGATCGTCTTAAGTCACATCAAGGACGTCATTCCTGCTACTCTGGACAGATATCAGTTCGCCTACAGGGAGAACCGATCGACAGAGGATGCAGTCTCACTGGCACTGCGCACGGCTCTGACTCACCTGGAGCATCCTAACACCTACGTCAGGATGTTATTTGTGGACTTCAGTTCAGCTTTCAACACGGTGATCCCTGACAAGCTGACACTGAAACTACACAACCTCGGACTGTCTAACCCCATATGCTTCTGGATCAGGGACCTCCTCACTAAGAGGCCTCAGGTGGTGAGGATTGGGGACTGCACATCATCCACACGGTTCCTGAGCACAGGCACACCACAGGGATGTGTGCTTAGCCCGGCCCTCTTCACCCTATTCACACATGACTGTTTTGCTATCCATCCCACAAACATGGTTCTGAAGTTTGCAGATGACACCACCGTGGTGGGTCTCATATCGGACAACAATGAGACCCTCTACAGAGCGGAGATCCAGCACCTGACAGGATGGTGTTCAGACAACAACCTTGTTCTCAACACCAGCAAGACCAAGGAGGTCATTGTGGACTTGAGGAGATCCAGGAAGATGGAGCACACCCCTGTCCTCATGCATGGGGAGGAGGTGGAGCGGGTGGACAACATCAAGTTCCTGGGCATCCACATTACATCTGACCTCACTTGGTCCGCACACACATCGCACCTGGTGAAGAGGGCCAAACAAAGGCTCTTCTTCCTCAGGAAGCTCAAAAGGACTGGACTCTCCTCTCAGCTTCTGATAAACTTCTACAGAGCCACCATAGAGAGCATTCTCTGTCTGAGTGCAACAGTGTGGTACGGGAGCTGCACTGCACACGACAGGAAGGTCTTGGCCCGGGTGGTGAAAACAGCACAGGGGATTGTAGGGAGTCCTCTCCCGCTCCTGGACTCAATATACGACAGCCGGGTCCAGAGAAGGGCCAGTCATATAGCTGCAGACCCCACCCACCCAGGACACGAACTGTTTGTACCTCTTCCCTCTGGAAAGAGATACAGAAACATCAAAGCCCACACCAACAGACTGAAACACAGCTTCTTCCCCAGAGCTGTGAAATCCATCACCCCATCTCCCCCCACCCCTCATCCATAGACTGAACACTAAACCCCTGCAGACAGGCAGACATACTCAGACTGCACTGCACTTTGGGACAATATGCCGCAATATGTGGATCACTTCCATGCCAGTCACTTTAAACACTTTAAATACTTGTTTTGATTTGCACTGTTATTCCATTTTATTCCTTTTACTCTTTAAATTTAAAGAGATATTGTCTTTTGCCTTTCCATACTTTTTATCTTCGTGTGTTACAGTGTGCCTTTTAAGCCGAGAACTTCTGAAACAAAATTTCGTTGTGCCTTGCACAATGACAATAAAGATTCTTGATTCTTGATTCTTGATTCTTGATCTGTCAAAAGGGAAAGGAGTGAATTATTGGGGCTCTCCATGTGACTTGTTTGTGTTTGATAGTTTTTTTAACAGGTTTTCAGCTAGACAGTATTTATTTGTTTAATTATTTATTTGACTTTTCATAGGGTGCTTAGACATTTATATTTCTATCTGTAATTTGAATGTTTTCTATATAGAAAGCTAAAGAGTTAAATACATGTAGCATAATTGACATATTCACTGTGATATTTTGTGAATTTGCATCATCTGTCATTGTCATAAGTGAAGCTTTGTAGTCAATGAGAAGAAATTTTAGGTTTGAGTTTCAAATAATAATAGCATTTTTGTCCCATTAGAAGGCATTAAAAAGGGTGTCTATCCTGTCAATTTCCCTCCTACTATAGCGCAAGGGTTCTAGTTATGTAATAGGCTATTGACTATTGACTGTGAGGTTAACCCTTTCAACAGTAGTACACATAAACTGTCTAAATAATGAAGTTTCTGACCTACAGATAAAGCTACTGTACTGTATCTTCATTAATCAAATCATTAGTCTACAGCTAGTTAAAATTCTGGTTGAGTCCTCAACTATTTTTTTATCAGTGACGGTGAAAGTTACTAACTAAAGTGCCTCATTGTCATTTTAATGAAACATTTCATTCATTTAAATGCACAGTTATACTTTTAATAGACATTTAATTGGAATATACCAGTGGTTTCAACCCACGTTGACAGTACCCACCACTCCTCTCCCACTGCTGCTTGGTCCCACCCAGGACAAGCCCCACGCCTCGCTGTTCACGCTACTATCCGCGTTTCACAGCACTCTCAAATCTGCGCGCGCTTTTCATGGATTACTCAAGCTGCTCAGGTGACATCCTCAAAGAAATGACTCATGGTATCCACGGAGACAGGTCCTGCGATCAAGTAACCGCGGGAATGCATCGAGAAATCTGCAGTACTTCCATCCACTGTTATGTAACCTGCTGCCTGTGGCTTGGAGCCCACGTAGCAGAGGACACAGTGTAAATATCACAGACGTGCTGCTCGTTGGAACTAATGTTACATGAGGTCACGTGGTTGGAGATCTGTCTGGATGACGCTTCAAAGTCCTGAAGAAATGGCGGCTGAAGATAATGTCAATAAAGCAGCAGGATTTTACATGCCAGCTGCTGACGAATGAAAAAATTGGAAGTTTGTCTTGCGAAGTGAGAGTCTCTGCTCGAGAACTTTCTGGCTGGAAGCACTGGCTTTAAAAATGGCCTCCTGGTCACTTTAGCTTCAAAAATAAAACAAGACTGCACACAAATTAAATAAGTCTCAAAACACTGAACAGATTCTCGACACACCGACACATCAATGAACAGTTTTTTTTATAATTAACATGAAGGCAGGTTGTAACCAATGGGAAGTGAAAAGTGGTAAAACCTTGTACTGTAATACACTATATACATATGCACAAGTCTGCACTAAGATGTGATGAAATACCTGTTATCCTAATAAAGAGGATAACATCAGACACTAGAGCACAGGTGTCAAACATACGGCCTGGGGGCTAAAATTGGCCCGCCAGAAGGTCCAACCTGGGCTGTGTTATGAATTTGATAAATGTAAAAATGACATTAATTTTAAACTAAAGTAACAGTAATTCCTAAATTTTCCACGTAATGTTTCTTCTTTTTATATTTTAATCTAAAATGTTTCCAAGGCAAGGCCATAACTTGTTCTTTTTTATTTGTATTTTTGTTACTTAATAAAAAATTACTTCAGTTTGCATTATAAGGGTAGTCAGGAATACTACACACACGAGGTAATGCACACATATGTACATTTAGAATAACTTGTAGATCTTGAAAAGTTCTTCTGGTCATAATGTGAAATTTTGTATTATTATATATTATTATATATTTTTCGATTTTGTAGATCCATTGTAATCTGTAAATGTAATGCAATATGTAAAATAAATAAATAATAAATAAATTGTTTTGTAAAAATATATTGAACAAAAACTGTTAAAATGTTTGTTTTACACATTATATATATATATATATATATATATATATATAATTACATTTAAAATAAATATCAAGAATATTACATCAAATAAAATGAATAAGTAAAATATTTAAATGTGTAAATGAAGTAAAATATTGCTTATTATTCAACTTATTTACTTTTCAGTAACGTTGGTGTTGGTAATGATTTTAAAAAGGATAGTTTACAAAGGGAAAAAAGGGGGGAAATGAGGAGTTCTCATCATTTAAAGGTTATTATGCTGTTATTTTACTGGTCTGGCCCACTGGAGATTAAATTGCGCTCTATATGACCTCTGAAAGAAAATGAGTTTGATGTGCTTGCACTAGAGTAATGATAATTATTTTTTTGTTCACCCTGTTAATGCTTAAATTTTCTACATTGACACATTAGTATCATGTATTAGTATTGTGGTCGAGCGCCTTGCATGGCAGCTTCCGCCATCAGTGTGTGAATGTGTGTGTGAATGGGTGAATGTGATGTATAATGTAAAGCGCTTTGGGTATCATTCCAGGGACAGTAAAGCGCTATATAAAATACGGACCATTTACCATATAAATACAGACCATTAAAATCCAGTTCAATCCAGATTCTTTAAACTGCAGAAGAAATTTCAACAAATCAGTCACTGATGAAAATAGTCACGCACACAGATAGTCGAATTGTATATCACTCAATCATAAATACATCAACACCCATGCTGTACTTGTTAGTCATGTGTCATCAGGTAGCACCTCCTGAGCAGGAAGTCAATATTCACAATACATACAGTATACAATTACAGTAAGCACATGACTGTGTTGTACCACTAAAACTGAAATGTTATTTGATTATAACTGTATCATGTTCCACTGATGATACAAAATTGTTCTTGATTTTCTTTTAAATGTGCTGTATTTGCTCTTGTATATAAGTTGAAAGAAGATTTTAAGGTTTCGGTAACACTGTACATGGGTGTACTCAGCTTTGTTACTGTATCCTGACAGCAATATGTAACTAAAGTGTGTGGCGATAAAGCGGAAGAGACCAAAGCTCCTTAGTTAAATAATTAACCAAGTATCCATGCAAGTCTCAGCATGCGTTTGGGACCAACTAAACTTTGCATAGTGGTTGCAGAGCAAAAGCCTGAAAAAAAATGTACATAAAGAATAATACAAATTGATGGGGCTTGCAGAGCCTCTGCAGTCTGCAGCTGCCTTTGAGCTGAGAGATAAGAAAGTGCCCACTCAGCTGTTCAAATGTACAGGCTTTTCCTGCAGCAAACAGCTGCGGTTTGGTCAAGAAAAGCAAGCTTTCCCTGTATACTTAATTAACTTCAGTTAATTGAGAATTAGCTATGTGGATGTAGCTATGCTGAACAGTTGATATCATTTTTGTGAGCAGCTTCCAAGTAGGCATGTGTTTCTCTTGTGTTCTGTTAGGCACCTACTTAACAAAGGACCCACTGTCTTTTCAGACCAGTTGGGCCTTTGTAGACTTCATCCTACAGTTGGGACTTTTTGTTGAAGTGCTGGGAACTAGGCTGAAGAGCACATTGAGGATTTTGGTGGTTGAGTCAGTACTGAAGTAAATACACCTGGCCTCGGTGACAAGAGTGGGCGGAGTGAAGTTGTTGTTGAAGGCATGTACACTGGTACAGTATATAACCACAACCAAAGGTTTTGAGAAGCTTGACTCAGTGTTTTGTCATGTACCTTAAGTGACATAATTACAAGCTCAGAGCACTGGGTTGCAATCTAGAGAATATTAAAATCAAAAGGGCCTAATCTAATATACTGTCCTCACAAGACAGATTTTGAGGAAGATTCAGTATTGTACTCTACAAGCAATCTTGCAAGCATTTAAGACTACTCCAGATGGTTAGTTTGTTTGAGACTTGATATAAAGCTGTTGAAATCCTGATGGTGTTCCCTTAAAAAGAAGAAAATCATTGCAAACATCAAGCATGTGCAGATGCGGTAACTGTGCTTGTTGCAATAATACATAAAATACTAAATTATCCTTCTACTCTGAGAAAAATTCCACTCAAGGGTTATAAAAAAATTGTTGCTCTACATGTGATTGACGTGTTTTCACGTCCTTGTGGTTTAGCATATGTTGGGCAAACAGTTTCTGAAACAATGAATTTCAGAGCACAAAACAGAAGTCTGTACAGGTAATATGGATTATGCAATTTCAAAACACTTGAGCAAACCACGGAACTGAGCTAACATCAGCTAGAAGAGGAAACCTTTGGAAGAAACTGTCTCAAAAGATGATGTTTTGGATCATGTCCCACCATGATACCAAATTGACTTAACATGCCTAAAACCTTATTTTATTTATTTATTTATTTTTTTAGATTGGTTGCTTAAAAGTGGCCATGTAGTGGCAGACAATAATGTTGTAAATGTGGTATATCCCCATGGACCAGATTTTGGAGATTTTACATGCTGTTCTGGAAAATCAAGAAACTTTGGGGATCCGATTGGAAACAGGAACTGAAAATGTAAGATTTTAGAAATGAATGTAAACCTAACGTTTCGTTTTGTGTTTGTGTGAGAATGTGTGTATGTGTGTGTGTGTGTGTGTGTGTGTGTGTGTGTGTGTGTTTATTAAGTCGTATCCAGGAAACTGCATACAGATAAACGGCTGCGCTCAGTCATGCGTACTGAGGTGGGGTAGGGAGCGCTGGACCGTCCCGTGCTGGAATTTTCTCCACTCCAGAGCCAAAGTTTCACGTGGACTCGTGTATTTACTGAGCCAAATTCACGTGTGACAATCAGATGACCCGCCCCCTCACGGGACCGAAGGATCCCCTCCCACCGGAGTTCATAAAAGTTTAGCCGGTGAGCATGGTTGTGAGAATACCTGGAGAATTTATCAAGGAACGCTGTTTGTGGCTTAAGTTATAGGCAGTTTTATTTGGAGGTCGGGATTAAATAACATCAGCCTCAGGATCTATCTCGCATCACAACTGTTGTGAAACTTGAAATCACAGCTAAGAAGGAAGAATACTTATAAGTAACAATTTGGATAAAAGGAGGACTTGGACTGGACTGAACTTCATATGACTCAAAATGTAAGTGAAATAACCGAAGGGATAAAAGGGATTTTACTATTATTTTGATTTTTATTTAGATTGGATTAAACTCAGGAGGCAGATGTTTAAAGATTGGCCGTCTTTAGAATTAAGTAGGTACAATAACCACTTTTAATCCTTTCAGATAAAAATTTTTAGTTAAAGTTTGACTTACAAACTGCATGTAATATGACAAATATTATTCCTAATAGTAATGGATTATTTAAATATAGTTTACCAGATATCAGTTCAAAAAATCAAACTTTTTCAAAAGTCTATAAACCCATTCGGCCCTTCGCTGGGTTATTTTTATACGTGTGTATGTCATACAGTGACAGCCCAGTTTGAATGGAAGACACGAGCTCCAGCCTCACGTGGAGCGGCGTAGTAAATGGGCAGGGTCCTAGCCGGTTTCCTATGCAGCTCGTGCGTGAGCGATTCTCCCGCCACAGCTTGAATCTCTCCTCATCGCGGAGCTCCGCCCTTCCCCCCATCTGACGTCCCGTCTCGGTACTGGGAAAGGAAAAAGGGGCGGGGTAAGGGTGGATGGATGGATGTAGCGTAGGAAGCGCAAATGCTTTGGAAATTAAAGCAGAACAAAATCGTTGGACCATTTTTTGGTCAAATTTCTTCCTGTTATTACACTTTTTCCGACCTTTGCCCACTAGGCCCACTTAAATATATATGTATAGCAAAGGAGATTATTATCAAGTTATCAGAAGTAATTAATTGTCTCAAAACCTAATTTGGTAACATGAAGCAGAACCTAAACTCATTGATCCATTGATATAAATAAATAAATAAATAAATAAAAAATTTAAAAAAGTAGTAACATTAGCTCTTAAAATGTTAACAACTAGTTGGTGAGTTTGGCGGAGAATGAATGAAATGTCATTCTTGAACTAATACCACAATATGTTGTTTCACTCTGATCTGCTATGATAAGCACCAGAACCAAGTCAGATGATATAACAAAATTTGTTTTTCCTGATTTGTGGTCACATTTGTTTATCTTTGTGTAACAATTAAGAAGGTCCTATTATAGTCAAGAGTTCAAGACACATTTTAAAGTTAATCTGCCTGAAATCGGTTACAACAAATTTCATTAATTTCCTTTTCTAGCTCCAATGAATCCTGCTGTACTGCAGCTAAATAATTGGGGTAGGGTGGGATGGGTTTCCTTGATTGTCTGCTTTAAGAAAATCCCTGGAATTCTTCCCAGACTTTCCAGGATGCCTGTAATGACCTGCAATATTATTCTCCCGAGACACTGCTGACTCCTTTCCTTTCTGCAGCCATTACAGAGTAATATCAAATAATTAACTTGATGCGGTCTCTATATCAGTGCTACTATATATATATATATATATATATATATATATATATATATATATATATATATATATATATATATATATATATATATACCACATCCTTTGTTTATTTTATTAACATACTCTTGATCGGCTTAAGAATGTGATTTGACTTGCCTCCTTAAGCTCAGTCTAAACATGGTCGGACACTGCCCCCATGTGGTTAGTTTCTGTTAGTTTCTGTTCTTGCACCAAACACAAATGTAGGACTTGTCTTTACATGTCCCAGAGATTGTGTCCAGGCATGTACCAGTGATTCACACAGGAGGGCTCTGTGAGTCACTGGCTGCTCTCTGCCTTATAAAACTCAGCCCAGTTAGCACTAGTCTGCTTTTTCTCTGAGGAGGTGTCATTGACCAGAACCATGGTGAGCATAGATTCTACTTTTATTATTGATGCAGTGCATAAATATTTGAGATGGATGGATTTCTATAGCAAGGATTACTAATATTTTCCTTGTTTTTGGAGGAAGGTTGGTGTAAGATGTACCTGCTTGCGTGATCGTTTCAGAAAATTTCTGGGTCTTAAATTTGGGCAAAAGTGATGCATTTCAATCAAAAGCCTCTAGGAAGTATTTTGATGGTTGTTTAAACTTTTTAAGAAAACTTTGACAGTTTGAATAGTTGAGTGTAAAGCAGCAGCATTTCCACTTAACCAAAACCTTCTCTTTGTTTACCATTAGTGCAGAGTGATGGCTTCTCACAAGCGGCTTCTCAGTGCCCTCAGGAGTAATGGACCTGCTCGACGAACCCTGTTTGGCCCTGTTGACAGAGAGCAGCTGCAACTGGAGTACCAAACTGCCCTACGTAAAGACCTGGAGGAGGCGTCCCAGCGCTGGGGCTTCGATTTCATCTCAGACAAGCCTTTGGCGACCAGTGATTTCCAGTGGGAGGATATCCGTGGCACCAGGGTACCACTACTCTACAGATCCTGCATGCATGGTGTTGGACAGGGAGAAAAGAAGAGAGCAGCAGTGACAACGGTTTCTCCCAAAAGAGAAAGGGTGGAGCCACTACAGTGTGAGAAGGAGAACATCCCTCATACACAAGAGAGATGTCCCCTCAAACTGGAGAGCTGGGAGAAAACACCAGAGAGGGCAGAGAGCACTGGCATAAAGAGGAAACAGACAAACATTACAGGTGTGTGTTTATTTAATATTTTAGCTGGGTAATAGTAAACATATTTCATATGAGTTCTTGCTTAGCTAATTATTGTCCTTTTTTTTTTAACCCAACAGATTTCTATCAAGCTAAAAGAAGAGTAGTTTGGATGCCGAGGAAATCCGGGGAGTGATATTCCCTGAAAAGGTGCCAATATTCCAAGAAATCCACATAAACAGTACCTCACTCAGGAATCATATGTTCTACAGAAACTCTCACTGGATGGTCTTGTACCTGTGAATCATCAGAAATTTGAAGGTTACTACAAGGTATATTAGGGTACTGTATGTGAGGGGGAGTTTGGTGCTTTTCCCAGTAGTAGGGAAAGGGGACATTTAAGCAGAGAAGATTAACAATAATCCCTGGAATCGGTGGATTTATACTCATTTGGATCAAGGGGTTGCCAAAGTGTTTATGGACATTTGCTACTGTATATTCCACAACACTTAAAACAGTCACTTGTCAGCTTTGTGATAACTCTCTACCTCTAACAAGACAGAGATAAGATGGATGAGCACATATCAGGTGTCATGTTGGTTATTACATTAATAAACCTATATGTTGTGTGATCACTGTCACATAATGAAACAAATGAGTTCATGCAACAAAGCTGCCGAATAACTGAAAACAGTAGAAAATGGATGAAGCACTTTGTCTCCTTTGTTCTAATCAACTTGTTTTTTTGTTTGTTTTTTTTTACAAAATGTGTATTATTAGTGCTAGGAGTCTTTTTTAAGTGTATTATACTTTGTTGTACTCATCGGAGAATACTCAAGGAGTTCTGATATCTTGAACACACGTTTGCTTTGCTTAGATTATGACAGAAGTGCCAAAATGTCTTTTTCCATCTTATCTGTCTACTGTGTTTAAAATCATTTTTAAAATCTCCATACTTGTCCTGTCCAGACTCTTGACATGAGAACATCGGGTAATGTAATTTACGTGTTTATCACCATGTCTCTGAAGCTTTTAAACATAGATATATAGTGTATAGCAGAAATGTATTTATAGAGTTTAACACAGCACTGTTAAGCAGCATATTCATAAGAACATTGCAGTATTGCACATAAATCTGATGGCGGTATTTATGCAGCACCATATTGCCAGAGCCTTTGTAGCATCTGAGTTTTGGTGTTTTCAGCTCTGTAAAGGACAATCAGAAGAAAGTGTCTTTAGAAGCAAATGTATTTACGGGCTTCATTGTTTTCTATTTTGAGGCACAGTGCAATGAATCAGACAAACTGTATGTTTGTTCATGACATTTGTGTCTGTTCTGGCAAATCCTGCTGCTATGGATAATCTGAATGAGTGTCAGACAAGGTCACTGTAATGCTAATCCTTTACATATTGATAACTAAGAAAGTTCCCCAAACAATGAATGCACTTCTGTTAATAGATGCTTGAGCACCGATCCTACATGTTGTTTTCTGTTAAAAATTACAAAGGAATCTATCCTTATTTATTGCGAGATGCTATGCCTTATTTTAATCTAGAATGTGTCTGATGATGAGAATTCAAATTGAAATAAAATCTCAAAATTGTTTTTCTGAGTTGTGCATTTTTTTTCAGATTCTTGAGAAAAAAAAACAGCCTGGTAAAAATATACAAATAAGTATTATCTCTCAGTGAGATTTATATTATCTGTTAGACGTCCCAGTCCATCCTGCAATTTTATAGACAAAGTGTTTTTTATATGGCAGACCCTGTTTAAACCTCTCAGTATCCAGGGTCAGATAGATGTTTGTATTGTGTTCCTCTTTTAGCAACTGATCACTAAAAACTGAAGATTTCTGCTGATAAGGGGCAGAGTTAATTCTACAAACACCTCACTGGGATTTGAGCAGGGATGAGCGGTGGTCACTGACGTTCCAATAAATAGGGTCCCAATATAAATGGAAGGGTAGTTGTAAAATATAAGATAAATAAAATCCCAGGGTACTATACAAAGTGATAGTAGACACTGATAAGGCACTACAAAGCATGTTCTAAAATAAAACTAAACCAAACTATAACTTTCTGAAAAGTCATATCACACAGATGTTTTTGTGAAAGGCCTGTACTGCAGGCAGGACAGTTTAGCACCTGGACTCATCTCCTATGAGGCCATGTTGTTGTGTGGTGGCTGCAGTTTGTGGTTTAGCATTGTCTTTCTGAAATATGCAAGGCCCTCTCTGAAATAAACATTATCTGAATGGCAGTATATGTTGCTCTAAAATCTCTATGTACTTTTCAGCACTGATGGAACCTTCACAAACGTGTAAGTTGACCAAGCTATAGGCACCAGCGCAGCCTCGTACCATCAGACACACAGACACGGTCCACTGATAACAAGTTGGATGGTCCCTCTTCTCTTTATTTCCCTAAACAGCGTCCATGGTTTCCAAAAAAATTTGGCTTCATCTGACAAGAGAACAGTTTTCCACTTTGCCTCAGACCATTTTAAATGAGCTTTGGCCTGTGTTTCTGGATCATGTTCACATAGGGGTTCCTCTTTGCATGACTGAGGTTTAACCTGCATTTGTGCATTGCAGTTGTTGGCCTGGACTTGGATTAAATATTTTGTGGGCCAGAAGCGGTCCTAATATGGGAAGACTTCCTTATAGCAATTTGCTTGTGGGCCACATGTGGTAGTGATGAGGCTGAGTTTTGGCAGCCACACTCACACTTAGTCAACGGCATAAGTCAAGGCCAAATTAGGCCCAAACATCATTTTGCTATCTGGGTTGGATCTTCAAAGTCTGTGCAATTTAACATTGAGGAGAATTTTTTCCATAATTTTAAGGGACAGTTTGTCATAGATTATAAAACCTCTACCTACATTCAGCTTGGAGACAGAAATTAGAAAGTCATGTTTGTACAGAATGAGTCAGGAGGTGGGGGGCTGCTTTGTGTGTGTGTGTGTTTGTGTGTGACTGTGTGAAAGATCTCAATGAGTGTTTTTAATTTCTGTTTTGATGTTTCTTTAACATGCAAGAATTGAAATATGCTTAAATTTTTTAATCATGTAAAGCACTTTATGTTACCGCTGGCATGAAAAAGGCTTTATAAATAAAGTTTGATTTGATTTGATTTGATTTAAATTTGATTTGATTTGACATCAGAGAGGCTCTGCCTTTCTTGATTGGTGTCTATTGCTTGTCCAGCTTTTTGTTGCCCTTGTTTAATTTTTTTAAAATGTATTGCTACCATCAAATTCAAAATAGGCCAATATTATCCATAAAATGGCAAAATGTCTCAGTTTCAACATTTGACATGTTTATTTTATGTTGTGAATAAAATATGGTTAATGAGATTTGCAATTTATTGCATCCACAACTTCCCAACTTTCTTTGGAATTGGGGTTGTACATATCCCCCTTATGTTTTCGAGTTGTTCGTGAGCATACTTTTTATTTACAAAATATATGTAATGGTGAGATATTCCTGCTTGTAAAATGAAAATTGTTGTAATGTAGTGGTATTCATAGAAAAAAGCCTATTAATTTACAAGGCTGTATTCACACACCTGTGCTGTAAATATAATATACCAAGTTTATGTATGTTAAATAAAAAAAAACTCTACTTTAGTTATTTACAACCTCTGTTTTTCATGGATAAAAAAAATTGGATATGTGGTTTCTTTCAGTGAATAAAAAAAGTTGTTTTTATTCATTGGTTGGGATGTAACAAATATACATGACTAACAATGGTTTAGAAAAAATAAATTTTAATAAGGAGAGAAATGTTATTTAAATATACAGCAAGAAGTCCCCTTTTAGTAATTATTCAAATCATATAGATCTTTATCTGCTAATACTACACTTGCATGGTTAAGTTTTGTCTTTTACTCCACAGCTTCAGTTCTTTTTAGGTTTGCTTTGAAAATAGTGATGAAAGCTTGTTTTCATCTCTGTTTTAGGAGATATCCTTCTGCACAAAACACACTGACACACAACCAGCACAAAGGCATCTAATGCTGGGTGGATAAAACTTCAAGAAGAGCTGAGTCGCTCTTACAGGCCTCTGTTGTTGTGACACTAAACTCTTTTGTATTTTGTGAAGAAGGCAGATAAAGAGGGAGGGAGTCCCTGTATACTTTGGCAGCACATCACTGCAGTCCATCATCTGCACACGCTGGCTGTATGTGTTTGAACTGAGGATTTAGGAGACGTAGAGCCTGAAGCCTCCCCCCTCCCCTCCCTCCCTCTGCTTCTCTGGCCTCAGCCGCACAGGAGCACCTGCACGCCTGCGCTGAGCTCTCCCATCCCCCCGCCCATTCCCCTCCATCATCTGTCCCTTAGCTTCCACATCCATTATAGGGCAGCACTGCTCGCATTTGCATGTAGACTGAGAGAGATATACATAGGGAGAGAGGGGGAGAGATTGTGGGAGAGTAAAGCAAGAGGAGGCGGGGGAACATATGACACAAAGGGGAGAGAGACAAAAACACAGAAAAATA